>NW_013654396.1:0-25597 GCF_000499385.1 Eimeria necatrix
CTGCCAATGGTACTGCACGTTGTGGAGTTGGACGGCTGCATATTTCCGCGCATGCGAAGCAGTATATGCACATCTGCGGCAGTGCACGCCTTTGAACCTTGGTGAGCCGCCAGCGAAAAGGTGTAAACAGCAGGGCGTTTGCCGACCTGATAGGCGCACGTGCCCTAAATGGGACTATGCGCCTGCCGTCTAATTGGCCCGGCGAGGCAATCGCAGACCAGCACTTCGCAAGCCAAACAAAAACAAAGCGCTTCGCATGCGCGGAAATATGCAGCCGTCCAACTCCACAACGTGCAGTACCATTGGCAGTCGTTCACCCTCCAGAAGAGCCACAGCAAACAGCGACTTCTCAAACTAAATGCGCTGCGCCGCAAACGCGGCTTCACGGTTCTCTCTCCTACACAAAAACAAACAGAACGACCTGTGAGAATAAAAGGAGAAGCATGGCTCTTACAAGCAATCAAACCAAAACAGACGTATGGCCAATGGCTTTCAGTTTCAATGGCGCATACTGTGACCTATGCCCAAATGATCTGAGCGTACGGCATTCGAATCCTCAGGGAGCCTTCTCCACGCACAAAGTCGTTCTATCTCCACGCAGTACTAAATGTGGAACATATGACACGAACATGCAGTACTTGCAAGATCTGCTCAACGGTTCGACGTACTTGCTGCCAGAAGTCGCAGCCAAACTTGCCGCCCATGCGCTGACGCCGTACCGCAGCAAACAAATCCCCCAAAGTCTCAAGGTCACAACAAGCCGTTCTACGCGCTCGCCTCTGCAGTCACCAAAACAATACACAAAAAATGTAAAGCTGACACACGCACCGCGACAGCACAAACACACGATGGAGTATGTCGAAGCCTCTTCGCCGCAATGCGCACACCTTCATCCCGGCATAGAAAGCCTTTCCACAGGTGTACAAGACAATGCTCAAGAGCGCGTCGTGACGGTAAGGACTGCCAACCTGTCCACAGCCACACAGTTCGCCGGCATCGATAAAAAGAAAGCTTGCAGCACATTCATTTCGTTCCTTGCCAGCATCAGAACTCCACCAGAAATCTACATGCTTCTCTGCCACGTGACACATACTGTCTGCAGAGTGAGACAGAATGCCATGTGCGAACAGAATGGGACGGAAACATCGAGAGAGCCAGCTAGGCCCAGTCCCATCACACACAAGCTCACACTGAAAGCCGCAGGCAAGTACTGTCTGCACACCACAGAACAGCACGAAGCCAACTACACCCCGAACTGCAATCTAAACACTATCACTTCACTGCAACGCTTAATGATCTTGTCCAATTGAAAGCTGACCTCCGGATATCATGTCTTCCTGCACACAACGTGAAAAGTGTAGCGACTTTTGTCACTGACTAGAAAGAAGCAGAACATTCACTTGCTTCGAACAAAACGTGCTGTTCCAGCTTGGGGTGCGCGGCAACGCTCCTTTGCAAACCCCTGCCGCACGTCTCCTCACATACTCGCGATCCTTTCATCATGCACAAAACGACTCTCACATTGATCACGTCCGTTGAGATGCCGCCATCTAATAGCAACATGCTCGTTTCAATGCCGCACCGCACTTCAAACGCACATGGCGTAACTCGGACATTACCAGTGCACTTTTTAACTTCGGCGCCTTCCCACCGCAAATCAACAAGAATGCATACAGCTCCAATGACCCTTAAGGGTCTTCTTGTTGTCAAATATATCATATAATGACGACAAAAAGTAACAGAGCTCGGGGCTAAGATTGCCACTCAAGACAGGAACGCACTGGCTGTCAGGACCACTGACGACTCGAACGTCCCCAGCCGCTGCTCGCATGACTACGCCAACTTGTATGGTATGTCGTCCGAAGCAGGTCCAGCCAGATGTGATAACTCGAAAACAAAAGACTTCAGCGCCGAGGCAAACGGCGTTTCGGTCATCTGAGGCATCTTGACGATTTGCAGATCGACAGTCCGTGATGAGACAATCCACGAAACGTAAGGTTCCAAAAGCGCAGTGCTACTGAAAGGCTTTTTACATACACAGACTGTCGCCCACCAAACGCACTCTCGTCAGAACCTCTCCACCGAACACACTTCCTGTCCGCCCAAGCAAACAACCCTTCCTTGTGCCAGTAAGCCGACCATTTGCGAGTTCTCCAACTTCGTAGAAGTTGCGCGTTCGCTGTGTATGATTTAATGGCAAATTTGCTTATCTGCACCGGGAAAGAAAGACAAGCAGGTCCCAGATGCGTATGGTTAGACTCCAGTGACGCAGGCGCACGCCTGGCACTGTTATTGTTCTGCACTCTGAGCATACATAATTATTTTGACTAGCAGGCAAACATAACAGGACGGCAGGCATTAAAAATGAGCATTTCAAGATTAGCACAATCCAGGCTTGCAAGGACACACATGCTGCTAGCCCATTCATTCCGCTAGGGGTATTCTCTCGGTAAAACGATTTCACGCCCGAAGATCTAAAGAAGCACCCTCTGATATGACTTTGTAAAAACACATTGCAGCTATTCGACGAAGTTACAGAGACAGCAATAGCGCCCATGCCCGCTGTAGAAGCAGAGATAAACGCACTAGTGCTTGCCACATAGCAAGGAAAACATCACCTCATGGTCAAAAAGACCAACTCGCAACATGCGTCTCCCTCGGACTAGGTCTAGGTTCCCCACTAGCACATATGGGCTTATACGCAATTCCCAATGCCCGCTCACGTCCGAGCATTTGCGTATGCAACAGTAGTCAGTAATTAGGAGTCAGTAATGAATTCTACGACGGTGCATAGTGTAACGAGTCGCTTGACAAAATTTCGCCACCTAATCAAGTTTATTTGTGCTCTTCATTACCCACAAAAGATTGAGATATCGGCGAACTGATTAGAGACAGCAACCAAACGTTTGTTGACTCTAGCAACATTCATGCCTGAAATGGGTTCGCTGACCATGACCACAGAAGAGATCCAAGACGTCATGTGAACGAACTGTTTAGCAGTATACTTATGCACAAGACGCCCCAACGTGGCGTCAATAACAGATAGCAGACATGCCATGAATAGGACAATGTTGCAGTTAGTCGCCAAGGCCATGGGCATATGTAGCTTACGTTCTGAAATATGCAGGCTAGCTTGGTATTGACCGATGCTATAAAGCGTTTAGATGTTTCGCTGGGAAAAGGTTAGAACAAACGCATTCCACGTTCTTCACTATGTTCATTGGGAATTCTTCACTTTCTTAGCCCCTCAATCCATGGTCGACGTTCTACACAGGAAATGTTTTTTTCCTTTGTGTAGCAGAACGTTCATGGAGCCATCTTCGCTGCTAGGTTCACAAGCCCCAAAACGTTTAGTTTCAGACTTTCATTAGCCTGCAGACTGCACATCTGTTTCAATTTTGCTTTTGATAAAGCAAAACTCTCGGCGACGCGTCGAATTCACTGGAAACTTTGTTCTCGTTCAATACACAGTAAAAGCTCCAAACGTTCGCATTTTGCAAATGTAGCATAAACGGCACCACACTTCACACTGAAGATGGAACGTTAGGTTTGTTTCGTTTATTCTCACAAGTAATTAACAACTGTACACTAGCATGAATTGTTTAGCTGCTGAAGGCCCGAATTTCTTCTAAGCAGATCTCAGGGCATCAAAATCTCTTCAGGCGACGCAATATTTCCAAATGCACCAGCCAGTAGCACACACTTCCGAGAAAGCGGAAAACGCAACAGAGAGCCAACAGCATGACGTGAAAGCAAATGAATCACCTTTCCTGTTATTGTTGAATCCATACTCGGCTAGTACAACATCACAGCATGTATCACGCACATTCTTTTTCATGACAGAAGAGTGACATCGCATGAAATCTGGGGAAAATGTTGCATAGTCCAGGTCGAAGAAACTAAAGGCGTTTGCAGCCTGCAAAATGAGGTCCGTGCGACATAAGTTCTGCACTGCAGGGCCGCCTAATAAAAATGGACCTTGCACATATTTCAAGATGGCGCTCGTCTTAGTTATTTAATTTGTGCTTAAATCGGTGCTGCGAGGAGCAAAACGACAACTGTGGGCATGCTCTTCAGGATGCTGCGCACCGCTGAGCTGCCACAACGCGGCAGACAAAGAATGAGAACCAGCAACTCATGTGAAAGCTGCTTCATCATGCTAAAATTAAAATATCGCAAATCGTGATGCCGTATTTAACTATGGCATGAGACCACAAGCATGGCAACGAGAAATCGAAAGCTGCTGAACTCAACCCATTTTCATACTGCCCCGTTAAAGCTTCACAGTCATTGGCTTCAGCAAAGTATAGGGCGAAAAAACAGTGACGCACGAGCTCAGTGCAGGACATCTCTTTCGTGTCTTCACATGATGCACCAATCGCCCCTTCACACATACTAAAATCGCCGTTTGTGACACAAACGTCGAAGCCATGCGCGCCGAGCACGCTGGCGAAGATGTGAGCAATTAGCGCAACGGCCCTTCACCCCGCAAGCATTTGATGAATCACTGTTACACCAAATGGTGTCGATACCACCTCAAGTCATCTTATTAGTTTCTCCGCGATTTTCGGAATCGTTCACCCTTCCCAAGTTTTCATGTGGGACTCAGGACTACACTCTAGGGAATGTAGGTTTCTGATTCACAGTTTCTATCTCTAGGATATGTATATTTCTGTTCTACAGTTTTATACTCTTCAAAATAATATTCATGTTCATTATCAATGACCAAAGGTCTTCTGTAGACACACAGGCGACTTAGAATGTCGCGAGAATTAGAAAAAAACACATTTTATGTCTCTTGAAGATTCTTCAAGCTCGTTAATCACAGCCGCCAACAAACTGAAAACGGCATGCAAAAATCTAATGCAGTGAAGAATACTCTAAATAGGCGCTGTAAGTTTGTAGCTACCCGACATCCTAACCGGTACTAGTCGCCTGAAGACATTTTGTGCTCAAGTCTCCCAGCTTGCGCAGCCGGCGAGAGCTTAGTATGTGCCGTGCATATATGGATATAATGAAAGCTTCAGCAGTGTGAATTCACGAGGCCAGCAAAGATAAACCTAGATTTGGCTTGAAGACGCACGAAATTTCAAGAACTTGGAGTTGCAGGAAATTGTGACACTGCTCCACACTGATAATGCGCACAGCGCTCACGGTGTGGAAAAACGGAACTGTTGCAGCTTGAGCACACAATGCAACTGTAAGCATTGTATTGTCTCTTTAGCGCATATCTGTAGATCGCCACTTCAGTGCCAAGCGTGCAGCCATGCACTGCGTCGCAAAGAGCAAGCTGCAGAGGCTTCACCAGATAAGGGCCCCTACATGTCAGTTATTCATTGCGCTTGAATATAATTTCCTTTTTGCCTTTATTATGCAACGCAACACACACATGTGTCTATTTCAACAAGAAAGCCATTCAACGTCAATCATGAAATGCCTGTGCTTCTGCACAGTGTATGGATGCCTTCACACTGCATAAAACGGGGGTAAGCAACAGTGAAAGATGTTATCTCTACTTATTATGTCCCCAGCACCTTCAATCAAGAAATCAAGAAAACACAAAACGTGGCCTGTAGCATCCCGCATAAATAATCATCTTCATGCTTTTGCAACCTTCAGGTGCATGTGAAAACAAAAACGGAGATGAAACTATCTGCTTACAATCTCAGCACAAAACGTAAGTGCAGTGCTCCATGCACAAGGCGATAACGCTCAATGCACCAACTGGAAGAAAAGTGGGAACTGCTGGCCCTGGGGGAGAAACACAAATATTAGAGTCAATTGCTCATGACATTTCCCGCAAAGCAGTTGACAGAGAATCTTGGCTCCTAAGATGCGCCAATGATGGATCAAAGCTTGCTGTTACAGCTAGGGCAACGACTGCATGCACTAACAGTATCAAGTCAAAATTATCTCAATAAGCCTGCTTTCAGCAAGCAGTGCAGGAACAAAATGACAGCAAATAGCCAAGCCACAACGGTTTTCAAGTCCATTCCTACGAAAATCTGAAACAGTTGCATTTGCTGGGAGCCGGGGACCCTGACGTACAATAACAATCAACTGCTCTCTAAAATAGTAGCGTATGCTATCTGTGCCGCGGAGACCTCAGTTGTCTTTATAGTGAGCTGTTGATGGCATGGTGTCGCTACGCATGCCAGGACCACCTGAAAAGCATGTTTGGTCCGTGCACGATGCGATATCCTATACCGGTGCGAATCAAAAATTGTTTCTCAAGCTTTCTATGAGATACACATGCAGGCAGCTTCCAAGTTCAACTGCAGGTGGCTGGTGTGGCAGTGGAAAAATTTGTTTTGGGACACGACGATGGAAGCAAACAAGCACACAGGTCACTTAAAAAAGCACTACTGCGCCAGCTACTGAATAGTCGACAACTGCAAGCGGCCGGTAACCAAACCTTGAAAAAAATGCGCCAGCAAGCCCATTAGCGGAAAACCTTCGGAGTAGCATTTGTTTTGGTGCAGTGAGTGCATACAGCACGGGGAAATCTGTCATATATGAAGAAGAGGCGCGGCGTTACACAAGGGCATCTTGAGCTGACCTCATTATTCCTTTTTAATGCAACGGAAAAATTTAGGAGAAACGGCAACAGCACGATTTCCAGCTTTTCTGTGGGGTGCAGGCGCTAATGAGCTTGAAAGACCGCCGCCTGATCCACGTTAAATGATTTACCAGGCAGCTGACAAGTAAATTGCCAGCTGGCAACGATACCACGAAGGTTCTTGAAGAATCCTTTTCGAGTGGCTCAGATTGCTAGGCAATGCAAAGAGTCCATGCAAATCCTGTAGCAAGCAATGTTTATCGCACGTTTTCTAAGAACGATAATGCCATAAGGCAACTCTCACGATGAATCATGCTTCTACGAACTGCAATCAGTGCACACCGTCGTGAGCAACGAATGTGAAGACTGTATGCAGTGGCTCTCTCAAAAATACTGTTCTTTTTTCAGATCAGCTAGAAACCAACCGACAGCCCTACAGGTCATTTCCAGTTGATCCGTGATCCCCGGCGCTTTGGCTTCAACCCCCACAGTTGCAGGCTCAGTTTCACTTGCGCAAACGTAACCTGTAGTTGGCAGGAAACGAAGAGCATTACTTACCAGCTGGGTTCAAGGAGCTGGGGGCTTGCCAGATAGGGAAGCATCACCTCATGGCCTAAAAGACCAGCTCGCAGCAGGCGTCTGCCTCGGACTAATCCTAGGTTCTCCACTAATCCATTTGGGCGCACGCGTTGTTTTCCATGCGCCCTTACGCTTAGGTACTTGCGTATGCATTAAGTAATGCACAGACACTTCGAGAAACTGTTTATGCATTACTCACTCCTACAACGGCGGACAGTGCAGGAAATCGCATGATAAAATTTATCCACCTAATCCAGTTTGTTTGTGTTTTTTGGTACGCACAAAAGACTGAGCTACCGGTGAGCTGATTTGAGCCAGCATCCTAACAGATCTAACAGTGATCCATTCCGTCTGTGTCTGCAAACTGCATTCGGTGCAAACAAAAACAGAGTCGGTCGACGCCTCATAGAGCACAGCAGCGTTCACGATTAATATCAGTTCCCTCACCACAGCCATGAAGGAGATTCAGCACGCCATGTAAGAAACGGTTTAGCAGTATATTTGTGTCCGCTGTATGTCAACATAGCAGCAGCTGGTCCAGTCAGCGAACTCACCATGGTTCCATCTGTTTTGCTGCACCAGACGCCTTGGGACATGTTGCATCACAGATATTGTTGTTGCGAAAGGCAACATCGATAACAGTGAAAATTTGGACATTGTGAGGCCTAGCCGCCGCAAGGCTCATCGGCGCACCATCTGAGACGGGCAAGTGGTGCGCACATGGGTAATTAGCAGGAGGCACATATTCACGAAATACAGCAGCAAGCGCAAAGACGCCTTTGGCAGTATAAGCACATTTCTCGAGTTAACTGCACAGTGGCAAATGCCAGGAATATGCAAACATGGAAAATCTTGTTTCCGTGCAACCTATATGCTCTGGTGCAACCCCCATATTGTGCGCAGAGCAGCCACTGCTGCTGAGGCGATGAGTCTTTGCTGCATTTGTCCGGTACAGCACAAGCTGGAAGCAATGCATTCCATGTTAAGTATGCGTAGGCAACTTTGCAAAAATGCGTATTTTGGCAGAAAATATTTGCTAAGACAAGACTAGGCTTTGTGACAGTGTGAGTTGTGCACCAACCTCATGCTCGTATTGCATGAAGCCGGTATGCAGTGAGTTCCTCAATCAGCTTGAATAATCGTTGAACGTGCCCCTGTAGTGTCCCAAAACAGAGGGCTGTGATCGATTTGAAGCTGTGAGATTCTCGTCTGTTGGATACAGCATGTGAAACGCACGATCTAAATACATCATGCCATAGTGAAAACGAAGATAAAAAACAATGGACCGTTGTGGCGAATGTTGTATATCAAAACTAAAACTTTTCATGCCTTCAAGCTCATGTCTTTCACTGTTATGCATTCCCCATTTTGGAGCTTAGCACGTCGAAGTACATGCACAGCTTCAAAGCATACTATGAAAAGTTCACTTTTCAGAAAAGCATACAAAAGAATCAGTCTGCTGTCATTTCAAATAAGCTTAAGGCGTGACCGGCAAAACACAGTTGGTAGCGGGAAACGGACCCCACTTGCACAAAATAGATGTCAGTGTTTGCTTGATGCAGTGGAGCGCTTCCTAGTAGACGACTTGACAAGTCACTAAACGGTCAGGAATCCTGCTGTTCGATGAAAACTACTGGAGCGTTCAATGCCAATAGCATGAAAACCAAAGCGAAACTTCTGCGAAGGATGCCACTCACGCACACGTATATGCTTTTTGAAGAGCCACACGAGTATCTACGCACTAGCAAGGGACGCAGTAATTTAGTAAAAGATGACAACTTATTCCTAGAATTCATTGACATTATGAAACGTAGTAGTACAGCAAGAAGTAGGAACCCATTACTGGTGCTGATGGACATCTTGAAACAGATATAACGCGACGATGTGGGAACCTAAAAGATACCGCGACGATTTTGCAGCTCTGTTGACAAAGTGGAAGCAAAGCTTTGCTAGAAACAGCAATGCGCTTCAATTATGAGTGCATTCCTTTTACTGAACCGCGGACTTTGTGTCAGAGTGCAGATAAATGCAAAGTCACATTTTGTAGCACCATGAGGTTTTCTCCTATTTCATGCTCCCGCTGAATTGAACTGGTATGCAAAGAATGGCTAAGTCAACCTGAATAAGCCTGCAACGTACCTTAGGCTTCAGAATTTTCAAATGCCAGATTTGCCGTTGAATCATTATATTTTGGCCCTAGCTGCAGTAATGGTATTGCGGCCAATTAGTCATTCGGCGAAGTTCACGGTGCAGCGCAAAAGGCAGCACACGCACATTTATGCGTTCTCTGCAAGTCTCATCCAAACGTCAGGAACGTAGACAAAGCAAACCTAATAGATGCGCCTACAAAAACAAAGCTTTGCAGCCCTCACCTGATGGCCCGTCAATTACACCGTTCGCTCATTTGTGCCTGTAGTGCGTGTATACTTCAGTTGTTGCTTCACGTTGACATGCTTGCCAAAGGCTTGAATAGTACAGTGGAGGCAAACTTCGGCGAAGCACTTTGCAACCATTGATGAGATACTCAGTAATGAAAGCAATCTGACATGTGTAGCGAGGCACAATTGTCGCGAGAAAGCAGTGGCAGCTCTACCCAGAATATCTATTCTGAAGGATGATTAGGGGTGCTTGGTTTGACATCTGCATGAAATCCATGTAGCTTGTAGCTCACATGTTTATAATATTTCAAAAAACAAGAATTGCCTTTTCACGTGATCAGATTGAGTCTGTCAAGCAGAGTTTTAGCTCTTTGCAATGCGGTAGCGAATAGTTTCAGTTGCGAGTTGATTAGACACGCCTATACAATTGATTGAAGAATTATGAAGGCCTTCACGTACGATCTTACCGAATCAAGAGGACGCTAGAACCAAACTGCCAGTTAGTTCTGCTTTTTTACGCAAGAGATAATCCAATCTGCAATTCTCAGCATAGCATATGGTTTAAATCTAAGCAAACGTCGCAGCCAACATCACAAGCAGTCGGCATTCTTTCACTTTTTGGCGCGGGAGCGGCACTTTTTGGCGAAACTGTACTTTGTCTGGGGCCATACACGCGATCAATCTTCACTAGCATAGGGTGCATGGCTTTTTAGAATCGCTAAAATTGCAGATTCAAGTAGCCACTGCGGCAACTCGGGTAAAGATTACTGACAGCAGCGAGGCTTTATGCAAAAGCAAAAAACTGATTTTGCGTTGTCCCATGGATTCCAGAGAAGTCTACAACCGAACGTTGGTGTTTTGTACCGGAACTTAAGAGCATATTAAACCCAAAGCACATGGCTAAAAAGCGCCAGCATGGTCACTAGCAAGTCATAAGTAGCAGAGTAAAATGCTGTGCATGACCACCATAAAGCATACTGTTTGATGCGCCTTGGTTACCTCCTCACTGGCAACGTGCCAAGCATAGAGTACATCTATAATGTAATTGCAAAACGCCTTTTTATGAATGACAAAGCGTGTCGGATTCCAGCACAATTTTGCGCATTGGCGTCCATTTGCTCGGCGTTTGATGCGGTTGAGACGTACGAGCTGTTAACAAAATGGCAAGCATTTCTCGACAATCTGCAGGAGGCTGCAGTGCATTGAACATTCGAAAACATCATATCACATCTCTGGTTGCAAAAGTGGCACCATCTTCAAGACGCAGCTGTGCCAGTGTGTGCCATCATGTACTTCGAGATGACATGTATTACTAGTGTTCACCAACAAAACGCGGGACGTCAAGAAAAAGCAAAGCAACTCCTAACCCATAAATTCCAGAAAAGTGGAACGTAGCAGCCAGCAGCTTTATTTCTCCCAAACGTAACAAGTCAATGCACTTCGTGCAACAAACGCCGGTGCGATGATGGCACGCGACATAATGAAAACCACTAAGCGCATCTAAAACCAGAAGACATGGGCAAACGCATCGAGCCGAGTGCGTTTCAACCATCTCAATACATTTTGGAAGACCTTCGCGGACTAGGACAAACACAATGAAGCTTCTTCCACTGCAGCAACCGGCGCAGTGTCGGCGTCAAGGTACTGCTCACCCAATGCTTCAGGCAAGTGCGGCAGCCAATTAACTTCTATTATAGCTTGCTACT
The DNA here is from genome assembly GCF_000499385.1 of Eimeria necatrix. NCBI lineage: Eukaryota > Apicomplexa > Conoidasida > Eucoccidiorida > Eimeriidae > Eimeria > Eimeria necatrix. Next base: position 11,223 of record NW_013654396.1, read on the forward strand.
AGACTTTCAGGTACATACGAAGCCCTCCACGCTCACTGCACCATGAAGCACCCAACTGTTGATAAGGTGGGTCTATCTACGGCCGGGGACAAGAATCCAAGCACCAAAGAACTATGCCTCTCCAGATCACATTAAGCAACGTGCTGAATTAGAGCTAATCCACTGTTCTTACAAGGGCATCATGTAGCGGAAAAGCTCAGAGACCCAATCTTTTCGAAGCTGGCAAAGGCGACTTGGAATTCGACGGCTCAGTATTTACATAAATATAAGGCTGCATGTTACGTGCGACTGTCTCAACACATCAGCACACCGTTGTGCCCGGACGTGTACTGAAGCTGTAACTTCATGGAGATATATCGTTTATTTTCATCTTGGAACGTTTCGCACTTCATTGGTCAGGATAAAAATCAACATATTTCCGCAATATTATTCCGCTCTCAGAGTGCCGATAACACCAGAGGCAATGCTGCTCACTACACGAGCGGCAAAGGCCCAGGCTGAGTCACGCCATTGTACAGCAGGACGTAAGTATCCGACGTGATTGGTGTACACTGTCAGCCCGTATTGAGTACGGGAAGCGACATCTGGCCGGCTAAACGGTGTGGCTTTGAAGATATCCTTTATGTACTAAACAGTGACCTGCAACAGCAATACGGACATGCAGTCCGAAATGCCACGCACCGCCTTATCAACAGAGGGCATTCCCTTTAGGCAAATGACATTGATGCTTTAGGCAGCTCACATGTTAACACGTCACCGCTCAAGCATTGCATAATATTCTTGTAAGATCAAAATTTACTCCCGAGGTTCATTGGCTCCAATAAAACGCTCATCGCCATGCCCCTTTGTCTTCAGACCACAGGGCTAAGCAGCCATTTGGCGAAAAATTTTCTCCATGCAACTGATGTCTTCGTGCATCAGAGTAAACGGAGGTCCCTTGCAGAGCAGCCTCCCAATGCATGGCATCATTATCTCGAGATTGCATGTAGAACCAGTGTTCACCAGTGCGGCGTCTCCTCCGAAAAAGACGCAAATCAATTCCTAAATCATAAAAGCCAGACAAGCGTAACATAATAGCTAGCAGTTTTATTTCTTCTAAGCCTAACACGTGAACGCGCTTCGTGCAACAAACGCCGGTGCGATGATGATACGAGAAATAATGAAAATCCCTGAACGCAGCTAATGGTAAGATATGGGCAAAAACATCTGGCCGAGAAATACCCTCGCGACCTAGGTCAAGCAGAATCGAAGTGGATTCGCTGCAAGTAACAGCACGTTGCCCACGCACGATCTTATGAAAAAGCTTATTGAGAGCTAGTGATCATGTTAGAACAATGGGCGCCAACAGAAAAGCGTCGTTTTTGTCCAGTTTACCCAGCCCATTAATTAAAAATAGCTTATCATCGAAGTCTTCATTATTTTTTCCTGTGCTGTTTTCAACTCTGTCAGACGGAAGCTGCTACTAGGTTGTGGGAAGCGGCATACAAGCTTGGCAAGCAGCGTCGATACTGCATCTTATAAAACAAGGGCTAATCCATTATGAAGTCCAGCGAGAGCACTGGCTAGCCGTCTTCATGGGCTTTGCTCCTGAAAGTTCAAATCAAAGATACATGGGGGAAAAGTGCAAGGGTGAAGCGAATTGCGTTTGGAGCTAGAGGGACAAAGTCACTAGACAAACAGCATCGGGCAAAAAGCTTAGTCAACACTGGCAAAAGAGTTCGCCTTCGACTTCAGGAACGGAAAGTTATTTTGCGTGCCGTTAAAGCCGCGTGCTGACTACACATAAATATCAACTAATGCAGCGTGGCATATCAAGCGCAAATCAACACCAATGTTCATATGCAGCCTCATTTACGGCGCTCAACAAAAATAAACTTTTCGAATGGTTTTCCATTTTCTCTCTCACAGTGACGACATTTGTTGAGCAAAAGCGTTGATGGTAATACTCCTTTCCTGACACTGGTACGGTGTATAGAAGCTTACTATATTGCGCCGCGCTAAAGTGCAGCATGCACTCTGCACAGCGCACCTCTGTGATCAGCTTACCCTGCTTTCAAGAGTACGAGCTTTTGCTTCATAAAGGAGCTTTGTATTTTCCCCATCACCGTGCATTCACCCCGAATTATGCTCCCTGGCATTCTACAAGATGTATGCATCTGAGGAGAGTAACACTGTCGAATGATGCGGAACAACCACAAAGGATCTCGTACATTGAAACCCACGACTTTGCAATTGAAATGAATTAACTTACAGCCTGCAGCGTTGCATTGAAAGTGTAGCGACATGTGTACGGACCTTTGGTGGAAGTGTTTGAGAGCACATATTTTCAGCGACGCGGAAAATCCGTCTACAATCGCACGTGCACTGATGAGGCCAGCATCAATTCCTCCTTATCTGTTTCCTTTCTAGGAGCATGAGCGTATGCTAAAAATGTTGGAATATCAAGAATAGCGTCCGTGTAATTAGCATTGGAGGAACAGGGCGTTTCAATAAGCAGAGCTCTTTAAATATGATTTTCCAGAACAGGTCTGCGCAAGCAGAGACAAAACTGAATAGCTATATGCCACCAAACATGGGCTATGCAGCATTGGGAAAGCTTTGCAAACTTTTAACTGACGATTAATCATAATTTTCAACTGCATCACTCGGCAAAACCATGATTTGGAAGAAGCTTGGGAGCCTGCACTTAACGTCGATGGGACTTCAATACGCTGAATGCGAGTATGCGGCCAACGTTACCAAGGCACATAATGGTGGATAGAGGCGTTTCATCCAATATGCATTGTATTGGCTGACGCTGAAACCGAGTATGCGGCCAACGTTACCAAGGCACATAATGGTGGATAGAGGCATTTCATCCAATATGCATTGTATTGGCTGAGCGCATCATGAGCTACTCGAATTCGAATTGGCAAGCAAACGCGGGGCGAGGTAGAGTGACCTTATTAGTGCGCTGCGAACATCTTCGGCCTATATTAAATGCAGACGTGGAATAATATATGTCAGCTAGGAGGCAGTGCGAAGACTAGTGCTTGACCAAGTCATATATCAGGGACCAGACGCCTTTCACAAGATTGCGAGGGAAACAAAACAATAGCCAACCGGAAAAAACCATTGACGATGATGCACTCCTTCCAAAGTGTCCTGAGCAAACTTCAGGAAAACGAAGAGCGCAAATAATATATCCCTGTGGCCACAGACAGAAAAACGCACAAGCTGGATATGGCGACGGCCAGCCGACTAAGTTACAATGCGAATCTTCAATCTGATGGCACTCTAAACGACCCCTGAATATGTTTGTTTCTCAACATTTTTTGCAATGACTCCTAGTCGGTGTGTTCTCTCACTTCTACATTCTATATAAGCCGACATCTTCGCAACGCACATATTTAGAAGCTCAAATACGTCTGCCGACCAAAATTTTTTACAACGCCAGAGGAAACAAGGATAATGCGCAACACAAATTGATGCGGTCACAATTTCCCGCTCACTAACTGAAAATATGAGGCCTTGTTGTTGCCTGCATAGATTTGATCGCACGAGACTCCAGAGAGTACACTACTTTCATCCTCCCATGCTTCAATCACCGTTCAGCGACCCCGCATACCAACTCCTGTTAAGCGGGCTTTGCAGCGGCCATCAGCCATGGCTTTTCTATTTAGATTCCGGCGTCAAGCATACACCACTGGCATGTCAGTGTGAAGCACAAAAGGACGGTCGTGTAAGAAGCGTAAAACAGGCTCTAAATATTCAACGGTACTGCGAGTAGTTGGGCTATATATATCACGCTGGGCGCAAAAGGAGGAACAAATATATGAAAGGCTAGCTGCACAACATGGAGGTAAGCGCCTGCTAGTCGAGATGCCACGCCACCAAATTGCTGCTTTTTCTACAAGGTGATCGCAATGCTTCGAAGTTTCCCTTACACACTTCACACACAGATAGAGGGAAAAGCGATATCAATTGCAATCGCGTAGTGACATTAAGGCTGTAAGGAAGCAACTGCATGCAGATTGAGGTGCGGTGATTCTACAATCTGAACCACTCAACCATGTTATTCTGTTCCAAGCAGTACTGTCAACAAATAAGGCTTTCCACGACAATTTACTATTCTAGCAGTGGACCCATCACACGCATCAGCTTGATGGTTCTTTCGGTTGCAAAATATATGATTCTCGCCTCGACATACCTGCACTGCTTCTTTAAGACAGTGTTGTTGCGGATCTCTGAAGGCCTTCCGTTTGAAGGTACTTTGAGTAGGTATGCTTGTGCTGGAGCTTTGCTTCTTAACATTTTTGCTAGTAAAGCATGAATTATATTTTGGTCGAACGCTCATTTTTTTTATTCAGCAACGCCCTTCACTGTGTAATCGTGAATTTCCACGTGCTGCCTGGTGTCCGGCAGGCATCTAATTATGATAAAGCACTTTCACGTAACATAGACACTATAATTTGATGCCTGTCCGACTCTAAAGTGATTTGGGAACAATATGTACAATCAGCTTGCTTATGTGGCCTCGCGCGGGGGCTAAACGCGGTATTAATCTGCAGGCCTTGGACCGTTCTGAACCATGCCGGGATTTCTTGCCATTATTAGCGTACAAGCTGTACTAGTCAATAGGAGCACTTTCTTTTGCGCCCCTGCGTTAAGAGGCGTCGTGCCAAATGTCCCTCTCACTATAGTACGTAGATGCAACACTAATTGTAAAACATTCGCAGAGACAATATTTTTAAAAGTGAATCGGTTCGAGCATGCAAAATTGTTAAACACCGAACAGTGCTTAATATTCCAAAAACCCACGACCTTCCAGATACATTGTAGCCCATCATACAAGAGCAAACATCATCAGCAGTACACCTCTCAATCGGTGGATTCCCGCTTCTTCTGGCGCAACTCTGCAACAGTCCACTCCAAGAGCTTTCCACATTGTCCAAAGGCCGCCCGGACCGAGCCAAAAACTAAAGCACGCTCTCTTCGCAGGACTAAGTGTCCTCTCCCAAGAACAACCAACTTTTTTCAAGATCCAAGCAAATCGTAAAAGTTAGTGTCATGGCAAGGCTGCGGGCATTGATGCATTCCGATCTGCAGCGAGAGTGAACCCACCAGAGACATGTCTCATAATTGAGCAGCTTGATTATCATATTTACACCAAATGTGTCCGCATGCACTCACTGACTTGAACATGCACAGCGTGAACCACTAGGAGCCTCTAAGGCATTAAAGCTTCTCTAGTCTCTTTTGCTGTATGGAAGCACTGTTGAAGTGTACAACCCTGTTATTTCCTGGGTCTAGTTTTCGGGCTCTAAAATGCTCACAAGCTTCATTGTTCCAGATGTTCACATTTAGCTCTCGCTAGAATGAGCTGATTATCTTCATCCGTACTATTATTGTTTATCATATAATATGTTCCGCGACAGATTTTCAGTGCGTTTCTACATACACGTTTTGGCGTGGCGGGAACATGCAGCAAGGGGGCATTCCACTTCACGTTAAGTACCCTGAATTTTTGGCTCAGCAGCTGTGCAATCAAATTTCGGTTGTTGTGTCATTACGGACTCATTTTTAGACTTACTATCTGTTTTAGAAGTCACATGTGCGCTAGCTATACATGAGCATTTTGAAGGGTAGTGACATCCAAGCGCTACCAAGAAAACAATGCTTCTCGACTATTTCTGGATGGTTCTTGCCGCACCATGAAACGTCCGGTCAATCGTGCAGCGCTTTTCCGCGTACTGTCTTTTGGTGAATGATTCTTGAGCAGATATTGGAGTTTATGTTTGACGTACTTGTCTGTGCAGGAAAGTCCTAAACGCAGGTAGGGCTTCATCAGTGCGCTTCTTACTAACGGAGTGTCCTCAGAGCACTTTCGCTGAAATGAATAATGAATGTAGACGTAGTCTTTATTTGCTTCAATAAAGAAATAACTCTTTGAATTCGAAAGTAGATTTCGTTAGCAATGAGCGTTTCAACCAATTTGTACCAGTCTAGACACCCTGTGAACTCCGAGTCAATCACAGAGTTAGACAGAATATAGTAAAAGGCTTTTGGCACAAGTAGCCGCCTCGAGTGTGCAAAATTGTTGAACACCGGACAGTGACAAATATTCCAAAAACCCACGAGCTTCCAAACACATTGTAGCCCATCATACAAGAGCAAACATCATTAGCAGCATACTTCTCAATAGGTGGTTTCTCACTTGTTCTGGCGCAGCTCTGCAACAGTCCACTCCGAGAGCAGTCCACATTGTCCGACATTGTCCGAAGACCGACCAGTCCGAGTCAAAAGCTAAAGCATGCTGTCCTCGCAGGACTATGTGTCCTCTTCCAACAACAGCCAAATTCTTTCAAGAGCCAAGCAAATCCCAAAAGTTAATATCAAGGCAAGGCTGCGGGCATTAATGCATTTTGAATTGGAACCACCTCAGACAGGTCTCGTAGTTGCGTATGCTGGTTATTGTATTTACACCAAATGTGTCCGCATGCACTCACTGCCTTGAACACCATGCATGGCGCGAACCACTAGGACTCGCTGAGGCATTAAAGCACCTCAAGTCGTTTTTGTTTAATGAAAGCACCGTTGAAGTGTTATATTTCGGAAATACTATGGGTCTATTTTTCGAGCTTTTACAATGCTCACAATCTTCATCGTTTCCAATGTTTCACATTAATCGCTAGATAATACAAGGAGGTAATCTTCGTCTGCAACGTCGAATTATGCTTAGTTCGCTGCAGCATACAGCTAGGCTTATGAGATTACGTTTTGCACATGAAGTTGTACTTTGCTTTGGGACGCCCCTAGAGTTGTGCGCGCACTATCTGAGCAATCATTAGTAAACGAAGTGATGCATTTTCCGTGCTGTATTTTCAGGACAACCTGCGCATCCACATTTTCCTCTGTGCCCTTAATTTTAATATCATGCACTATAAACAGTCATATTTACTAGTCCTAAGACGGCAATGAGGCCGTCACAAGCACGATACGCAGGTATATCAAGACTCTGTAGTAGCAAAGTGTTTTGAATAGGCAGTCACTGCATAGCAGTCACACCACTGCCGTTGATGCGTGCATATGCACAGGAAATGGAGTTGTTGCTGAGGTGAATCGCTTCACATGCTTCCTGCCTCCATAACAAGATCATGTGCTTTGTAATGCAAAGGTTTAAGTGATATACTTTGCGGAGTGTCCGTTTTCGGCAGCTTTCATCGGTTAGCTGCTATCCCGTTTGATGCAAAAGCACTAATTTCTGCTGTTGCAGTAAGAAGCGCGCCAATTTTAAGGCCCTCATGCTCTGTTACAATCTGCTGTTGAAAATATTACAATGAGAGGCAGTGCAGTCTGACTAAAAAGGTGTTTTGCCTTATTGGAGCAGATAGCAGCGTCACATCTTGCTTGGCCTATGCCGTCCCAAAAAAGCCTGCATGATGCATATGTAGGTTTCCCTGCATACTGAGTCAATGATTTTGTGCAACCCGAACACACGTTCCGGTATGGCGTATGAATAGATTAGGGCGCCTATGTTCAAGCTGATAATACCTGCTTCATCACATTCCAGAATCGCCCTTCAGCAGCACGCGAGGAATAACAACTTATATATGTTTTCACACGCGATGCATGAAACTCCTGAGACTAAAAGAGTAGCCGCGAACTGTCTGTACATTCGTCAAGTATTGTATCTAAACGTGGCTGTCCTCATATGCTAGAACCGTTCCAAACACAACAACAAGTGGAAATTAGATGGATATCGAGATTGCACACATAAGATCGCCTAGCAAATCAGGCACTGAGAGCTAAGCGCACCATCTGTAGGCAACAACCATGTGGCAAGAATATGTGGGCGTAAGTTTTGAATGGATTACAGGCCGTCATGATGTCAAAATGTGCATTCTTGGACGAAGGTAGTTGTTAGCTAGAAGCTACAATGAACGAGATTCCAAATTTTAGTCGCTCATACAAATAAATGTAGAAGCTAGGTTCCGGATAAAATACAGTTAAAAGCATTGACTTCCGCCTTAAAATAATTTGCACACTTCAACAAGACGTTACACTTAATATCCCTTTTAATCTTAATAGGTCGAAGCTTGCGATCAACAGATAATCTGGTACAGACCCCCCAAAACGTGGCAGTTTTATGGCCTCTAGACGCACCAAAACGGTTTTAAACGCATTGCAGGCAGCTACATATCGACGCAAACACACACTTGGGGGAATAAGCACCCTGAGTCTATTGTATGAAACCCCTCCAGAACTAAAAGTAGAGCAGCTTGTTTCCCAACGAACGCGAACGTGAGCAGCGCCTCGATGCTTGTGTCAACTCATGAACGCGTTCAGCAATCACGAACCAACTCATATGCAAAAAATATGTGATGCGAATCACCTGCGAGAAGTTTGTTCCACACCAGCACCACTTCGCATTTATTGCGATTATTCCTGAGAAGCCGGGGAAGAAACAGCACCGCATGGCAAGAGGTTTAACTTCAGCAGACTGGCGCCAATGGCAACACGAGGTGGGATAAAATAATTTCTGCAATCTCCGAAGATCTAACGTCGTGGACAGCAGCTAGCGCAAGCACAAGCGCAGAGCCTGAACGTATTTTCTGAGCATCATTTGATATGTGTAAGGTCAGAAAATGTCACAATTTCCTGCAGCACACTTGCTAGTCCTATTTTTAAGGCATGACAGCCACATCTTTCTAGCCTCAAAAGCTGCCGCTTGAGCCCAACGCTCTAATCGGAAGGCGTATTTAAAATTTTTTTCAATATATACGCATTTTTTGAACGAATGGGCATGCAGATTTCTAGCTTCGCGGGTGCATGTATTGTTCTTAACTATTAGACAGAATGAGCATGCTCAGCATTTGAAAAGCAATTTAGGCGAACGTTAAGTTCTCATAGCACGCATGAGAGTGGTCTTTTGTGAGCGCTTAATTTTATCGATGTTCCTCACCAAGGACGCACACATCACATGGCAATAAAATGCCGAAGCAGTGCAATTCAATATTGGCGGAAAGTTCCCGCATTATTTAAGCCATTGAGAAGAAGACGCTTGCATGCACTAAAACTCATTAGAAGCAGTCGAACGCGAGTAAGAAAGTAATGATTTTATAGCCAAGCCAGTAAAACCAGTGCAAGACGCACAAGACGATTCGTTTCGAAAACTGCAAATCAAAGGTTTTTTTCAAGCTTGACTTACATTCTTCAAACGCCAACACGGTCACAATGGTCACTTGTTTCACCAGGCAGACACATGTTTAAGTAGCAACTAGTAATTTAGTGTGCAGAAGAGTGTGCCGCTTAAACCTTCACCTCACAGAGTTCCATGAAAACAAGCTTGACGGGAAAGCATCTATTGATGGCCTTCTAGCCTTGGGAATTGTTCAAATGTTGACGTAAGGCAAGTATTATATTCCCTGTGCACGCCTCATGCGTATCCAGCCAATACGACTACCAGCATGCTCCTGTTTTGGTTTGTCAATTAAACCTGGCACGTTTGCGTTGGCCAGAGCTAAATGATTGCGCAGATGGGCCTTTTTCCTCGCGATACTCGCGGAGCCGAATTGCCTGAAGTTACGAAGGCCGCAACTGCATCGATAATCGTTGCACGCAGCGTTTTGTGCGTGAGAGGCCTAAATGTTTGTTTTCGAAATAGCGTCAACTGGACTCAAAGCAATGTACATGAGTTTGGTGTTGCAGTATCCAGATAGAACATGGCATACGAAGCCGAAATCAGCTACACAAAACAACACAAGCACTTTTTGCGCGCATTGTTTTTTTCGATTACCAGAGAATCCTTAGTTTGCGCTATGCTGCAGCATAATGCCGTACAAGTTACTTACATGTGACAAGTAACCTGAACTCAAGTTAAGGACTCCAACACCAGCTAATTTCATCGCACTTTCTGAAGGCATGATGCCGTGCGTCATTTCTGAAGACCTATAGTGCATGATGAGTAAAATATTCCAAAAAATATATCAATATGTCCAATAAAATCAGCATCAAAAAGTCCACTTGACAGCAAACCATACTCCAGACACATTATGGCAAAAGCCCAAACGCTTGAGGGTGCGTCAATAAGCTTCCACATGCTGCTTCAGAGTAGAAAGGTCAACACATATCAGAGATTGCCACTAATAGCCTCCTGCTAAGCACAGGTGTTGGCATTTGTTACTGCAGAAACGAAGACCTGATTCACGGTCTCAGGCCTCTAGTTCCTGTTAATCCAGTCATGCTAAGGCGGTTTCATAGTCTCGAAAAGTTTTCCGGGGCAAGCAGTACAAACGCATGTCCTACACGTTACGCATCCATCTCCATAGACCTGAGCAGTTTTGTCCGTACGTGTATAATATCGCGTGCAAGCCAGTGAGCTGGAGATCCTTGCCCGGCAAGCAACTGCACGTGCAATGCCCAAGGCAATCAAAATGCTAATTCTCATAAGAAGCCTTCTGTAGAATTGAAACGTCAGTTTCAATTCAACAAATACAAGTGGCTTGAACTTGCACCTGTTACCTTCGAAACGCTTGGTATCTCATACCTTTAGAAAGTCGGAATACACAACCTCTGAATGACATGACAGTATAGCACGAGAGTGCGTCGCCTGTCTGCACCTCTTCTATACGCCAGAAGTATCACACGGCAACAAGAAATTTTGCTTCACCTCAGCTATTAGCTGGCATGTTACACCGATGCGCGCACTCGCTGCAACCATGTGCACTTCATACGCGAAGACAGATGTTCATATATGTGAAAGAAAGCAACAACGTTCAAAATTGAAGGGCAAATACACTGACACATGACTCTATGCTGCGCTCCTAGCAAAACAAATGCGAACATTTGGCACAGGTGATATTCACTGTGAAGCTTTGTAGCCCAATCACAAGCCGCAACAACAAATGCAACTTGGCTTGCACTACTGTACCGTGAAATATATTTCTGATATATTATCTGTAGCATTGAACTTCAAAGGATTACGGTGCGGCCAAATCCAGGCACAGATCTGACAGACAGTTTAAGAGGCTTACTGTACACAAGTCACAGATGTACTCAGTGTGGCCAAAATTTAAATAATGACAAAACCAACGGCGCACAATTAGTAGCAGTAGTGAGCTGAGTACTGCCGCCCAGCGACTTTTAGCACGTCCGACATGCCAGATAAAAAACGAATGGAAATGTTGCGAAAAACGTGATTTGCTGGAAAAACATTCTTTAGCTATCATACGGTTAGCACTAGGCATATATCTCCTTGCAGTATCACCGCTGCTCAGCGCAAGCCCTTTCTGACATGCGCACAGATGAACTCGCACTCAGCCTTCCCCGCAGTGTGGTGAAGAGCCATACGATATCAGCACCCATACGATATCAGCACCCACATCATACTGCAAGGACACGGAATCCTCCAAAATTTCGTGTTTTGCCATCTGTCCCGTGCTGCATATGAAGAAACGTCCGAACCAACTCCATATTATGGAATCGCTTCTACAAGCACTTATTACACCTAAACCTTTTTATCATACCTCCTGCAGATCTCAAACACGAAGAGACACCCTATTGTTGAGAGCGAAGCCATAGATTAGCCTTACTAGCCTACACAGCAAGGCGTTCTGCTATGATATAGGCCTGTGGACCCAAAAAGCGTTTTCAAAGCAAAGGGACATGCAAAAATCGACACCCTCGTGCGCAGGCTTCCGAAGCAACAAACCTGCAGTGTTAAAAGCCTAAAATGTCCAATTGCTCTTGCTACTTGTGGGCTGCAATTGTGGCAGGAGAAGCGTTCTATAGCGAAAGAACGTTATGTATACAAAATGGAAGTAAGAAACGAAAACGAAAGCTCAGAGTATCAATAGTTGCTAGCTTTAAGAAGCTATCAGAGCTAAAGTGCGTTGTGACCGCCATTATTCTCGAATGTATACACGTAGTCTTCCAACCATCAGGCATGGCCGCATACAACCTTCCTGTAAATATTGAGAAGTTATGAGCCTTCCGACTAGCTGCAAGGTGGCTTGCAGCTCTACCGCACTATCTGCCAAATTCAAAACCCAGGAGGATTCCCCTGTCTTCTTTTTTCCGATTTTCACGATCCCGAAGTAATGCTAAACTTCCACACGCTGCCCAGACTAAAATTGAGCTACTGTGAGTTTACGCTCCTTTGCACTCAACAAACTACTGCAGATAAAACAGAAGAGTTCAACTTTGGGAAAGTGTGAGCGTTATCATCGAGGCAAAGTCTTCGTCAAAGATCGCATAAGTGAGATTGGTGTGCTGCTGGTTACACGCAACACGGAACACTGCAATCAGGCTCAGTCATCTAGCTAGTTTTAGCAATAGGTTTTGGTGCCTGGTTGATTGAGCTCGAATCAGCGTCGTGCAGCGTCCACCAAGCTAGAAGAGAAGCCCTGCCTTTGAAATCAAGATGCTACAGAAGCTCAAAACTAAAACAAGCCTGAAAGCGTGCCACAAGCAAATCCTCCATAGCATTTAGTTTTGTGCCAAGTGGCATCTGCAAATTTTCAAATCAATTCTGCTAAGAAACTCATTATCACTCTCGCACCTGACTATTTTTCGCTGTGTGGATTACAAGGCTTTTGAACCAGTTGGCACAAGTCTTTGCAGTGCGCAGTTCATATCTGCTATAAACACGCTAGCTCAGTCAACTTAGAAGAATGCACCCTGCACACATCGCCGCCTTCCACAGCTAACGGAAAAATGCAACTGCTTGCATGGCATACAAGACGGAATAGTCAGGGACACTAGGCGAGACCTGTGCAGTCTTGCGAACTTTCTGCAAAAGAGGAAGCAATTGAAAGGCGATGATGTTACAGCTTCAATAAAAACACCACCTGTGCTAGAAAACTGTTTTCAATTGCAAACAAGCCTAGAACAAGTTGAAGAAGTCATCGCATAGCAAAAATATTCTTGTTAATGCATGCAAGGTTACGAGCAATGTTTCTCCACGCTTACGTTCGTTCGCTGCAAGGACACCCAACGGTCACTGCGAATGGCTATCGCACAAAGCTCTAGTGTCGACTCCGGCGGAGGTTTCTGAGCGAATACTTCGTGTGCATTTATTGCAGATACAACTACAAGCAGTGTGTTTTTGACGTGAAACTCAATCAGCCAGGGAACGCAAGTTCCACGCACTCATGATTTCAATATACACTGATTTGCGCTGAAAGAACACTACAGGCCAATTCAGCGTTCCCTATCATTTACTCATGCCCAAAAAAATTCAAGGATCGCCTTAAAAACAATCGTAGCAAACGTGTACACTCCATACTAGCAAGGGCAACAATTACTCAAAGCGGCGCGTCGTGAATAAAACGTTGTTTGTAAATAAAAAACAATCCGCCTCACAGTGGTCACGTTCACGGAAGGCTGAAACGCAAATTACTCAAACTTCGTCGAAGACGCTTTGCAGACGAGACGGTTAACAACAGGCCCAACTGACTTTCTACGGTGCAACAACCTGTCACGAAGATCTGGAATCCAATTAAAATTTTTAACACAAGTGGCGGTGCGCCTCGTACATTCCTGGCGCCTTTACCTTAGCGCATCACACAAGAGCATACCCACCACCAGAATGATGAAGGCATATACTCTTTCCCAGCATGCCCAACATCGCAGTACGCAGTTATTGTGTATCAGATGCACAGCGCGCCGACGCAGCATTCGGCAGTATCAAATAATGCAACATTGACGGCCGAGGAACTGCTTCGCATGCACGCGTCGCAACACGCAGCGTGCAGAAACACCTTCTCGACACCCACGACGTAGTACCGAAAAGAACGTTTGAGTGAAAAAACTCACCTAAGGTAACGCGGTAACTGTAACTGAGAAAGCAGTCCACATAAGCATCCTCATGTTCGCAAATGTGAGCAGGAACAGGACTCAAACTGCGCCGTGAATTTTGTTACACCAAGCGAACCACTACCTCGCCGGTTTTGTCAAACTGACTTCCTGAGGTCGTTGCCGCAGCTTTCATGCGTAATTGCAATGGCCTGCTAGCAAAAGTGACTCAAAGGGGCAGCTCATGTAGATGTGTACGCCGCGCAGCCGCTGGCATTGCAGAAAACTAACACGCGACTGTACAGGTCAACCATTGTACGGGACTCGACTCAAGCAAAGCCGTGCGGCAGGCTGCTTGTCGTGAGGTCATGCACTGCTCCGCAAGGCAAGGTGCCTGCGAAATCTTCATTGCACGACCTCAAAGACGCTGTACGAACTCCACTGCGGCTCTTATCTGTCACATTATGTGCAGCAAGGTCGCCTGACGCCACGCCCAAACGTTGACGGATAGCCCATCTTGTCTGCATTGAAACCGTGTTTACCTTGTGCAGCTTTCGTAAAGACCGTAGCACAGAGTGCGGTGTCGACACATGCATGCA
>NW_013654397.1:0-25946 GCF_000499385.1 Eimeria necatrix
GTAATTACACCCTTCACTGGCAAACCGTCTGACCTACACTTAAATCAAAACCGTAATTGGCCACAGATGCAAACACCTACAAAATCCGTTGGCACCTCCTAGACTTTCCAACGAGCTATACAATGCGAGTCCAATGCCACTTTCGATGCAGTGCCAACAACAAAACTGCATTGCGCACTTAGAGCTGGGCATCACGTCCTCGAGGACAGCACAGTGGCGACATGGGTTCCTACGCAAGCTATGAAACGTTTGTCGGCTCAAGTGCAAGTATTCAGTAGCGACTGCATCTAACAAAGCTAAATGTCTCGCTCAGTTCCAGGAAGTACGTCTTGGTCCTGCGTGTTTATGAAGAACGTCTTGCTGCATTCTCTCACGATTCGCCTGTCGCTTAACGGGAGGCGATGCGCGCGCACTATCTGCAAAAACGCAATCGGTGAAGATTTCGCATTCAAAGAACACTCCGTGCTTACCCATTTTTCGAGAGGCAAGCCGCATCCTTTTAGACAAGCACGTGCGGACTTCTGTTTGAACGGTGTCTCTGAAGACGTGTGAAGGCACAATCTGCACCGTGCTTTTGCTGCGTTTGATTGTCTGTGAGAAAGGGTGGCTCGTTCTTTGTGCGAGTTTTAGAACTTGTGTAGTGGCGGGCGCGTCGCGGCATGCTTGTATGTTATCACTAGCGATAAACGTTAGAAAAAGAATGCTGCCGAATGGTAGACAAAAAAGTATACAGCCACTTCAAAATTTTCTTTTACGATCATTTTCTTATAGCAACACAAGGTGCTGTTGCCCTAGCATCAATCAAAGCTGCTTGCGAAATAAGATCAGTAGGTTCTCTGCAAGACTGCAAGAGTGATCCCACGTCTGTGGCGTACGCAGTAGTGCAGAAGATAGCGCGCTGCGGAAAGTAAATGCTTTGCACTTTCAGAGCAGCCGCCTCAAAATACTGCACGCATGTAGCTGTCAAAATGCTCATGGTCCTCGGTACAATCAAACCAGCATCATATTTGGAAGTAAAATCAATCGCGGACAACTCTTGCTATTGTGCGCAAGCGCATCTTGAAAATTCAAACGTGTGCTACAGTGTGAAGGTGAGATGCAAACAGTTGTGCACTGAAAAATTATGTTGTACTCATGGGGTGTATTCGAAAACAACAATGTGCTGTACAAACGCCACAGTGAAGCAATACGAATAGTTCCTCAGTTGATTTCCTCATCTGTGCATCAATTCAATGCCCCATATAGTATGGAAATATTTCAAATGGTGAAGCCTGTCTACGCATTTTTTCCTTGAGCTAATTTGGATTTTCGCTTCATAATGAAATCGCCACTATACAGTGCGCCGTCGCTCAATTGTTCCTTCGCTTAATTGTTCGCTGTTAGATTCTGTATGATGCCGGTAATAATTCAGGAAGTCGGGGAACGGAACTACCGGTCAAGTAGTTCTGTTGGAGCCGCTTTACTTGGGTAGCTAGACGCACAGACGTTATTGATCCCTCTAAAGGCAGAGTTTGAGAACAAAATGTTTTGTGCACGTGTTGCTTGTTTCGCACGATCAAGTATTATTTGTAAACTGTTTGACTGGCCTTCAGGGAATAAATTGTTTTGTACAGCAGCAATTGCCATCGGGGTGCCGCATCGTGGTGTCAAATCGTTCAGCTGCCGAGTGTTGATTGGCTTTTTATGTTTTAGTCGCTTTTTGTGATTGTATGAGTAATCAAGACTGGCAAATCTTTAGTAAAACGCAAGTACGCTCGATATGAGCATTAGGAATTCCAGAAGAGTTCACCGCCATCTTGGCAGTGAGAAGTACTTCCGAAAGGTGTGGGAGTTCTCACATATGCAGTGTTTATATACTGTACTACACCGCACGATAACAAGCCATATAACCACAATGTATATACATGGAGCGCATCACAAAAAGCAACTTGCTGTTGGGCACATTTGACACTGCGTAATACTCACTTTCTGCAAATCTTGCAGGCGAGCAGGCCTGCGTTATATTTTTGGCTGACAGCGGTCTGTTGTGGCGACGTTCTGCGGTTCCAAGTACACTTAAGAAACACTAACCACAAGATTCAATTTCTAGGTATTTTGAGCTCAATGACGGTCAGGAGCAAGGCAAAAGTTTAGCACATTTTACTTTCATTTAAGCGTTTGCTGATGCAATGCAAAGCAAAACGTAGAGTAGAAGTCTCTCCTCCTTATTAATATGCATACGTCCTGAGAGTAGCCAAATGTGTATGCAATCGAACAGTGTATGGTATATGGTATCTGCCTTCGAGAGCAATAAAAACGGAGCTATCTGCTTGTTGCGTGCCGATTACTTGTCTTTTTGCTGCCTTGGCATTCAATCCTCTCACCGAATGCAACTGTACCTTTCACACACCATCTTTCAGGCATACTTAAATTTTGTAGTCGCGAAAGTGCAATGATAGGGCTTGGTGTATGTAGCATGCGCACGTAAGCCGCATACATAAGTCTCCCACGCAACGTATAGCAATAGGAAGAACAGCACTAATGAGCGCTACGCTGTTTTTGAAAAGCTACACCGTCGTTTGAAAGAATATTGTTCTTGCCTGAGCCATTTCTGTTGCTTACAAGTATATTCATTCTGTTTGCTTAATTAAGGAAAAACTGGAGCAACACTCTGTTGCCAGAGCTTGTAACTCTCGCGAATTGTAGAATGAGATACGCTGTTCTCTTTCAATTATAGAAAATCTTACAACTCCGCGATTTTGCTGTACTAGGAAAATTACAAGGTGCTGAGGTGTACAATGCAGTCTGCCGACGCGAAGCGTCAAGACGTATTAACAGCGGTGTGCTTCCATAGACAAACCGGTTTTAACAAAGTACACTTTGTATTGTGCACAATATGACTTCCTGTTCCTGTTTAGCGCCGTACGTCCTGCATAAAGAGTAGGTTCTGCGACAGTAAGGTGTCGCAGTCTCTTTGCTTGTCGGAATTGTTCCTAAATTTAGCTAATGATGCTTTCAGTTGATGCTACAAACCTACCACTTGAGTGCCATGCCTTTGTTGCGGCTGCGTGTTATCTGTAGCAAGGGTTAAGACGATCATGTACATTGAAAGCAGGTACTGCCTCTGAAAATCCTCCGCAAACGGGGTGCGAACGCCAAGTGAAAATTCCTTTCATAGCATCTATACCGCGACCAAGAATTACTTAGGGGAGCGCTTGGGGCGCTTGCCTCATCAGCATAAAACTTCTGCACGCTTGTAGCAATTGATGTTAGATCATCAGTTACACACTATATGTATCACCAATTATTGCGCACGCGCTGTTACAACCATGTAATTTCTGTATGAGAGCCTTTCGAGCTCACAGCCTGCATCCCGAACACGGCAAAATATTCCGTATTTTGTCGCCAAAAGAATGTTGAAATTATTATCAACTTGGTATCAAGTGCCTTCGCGCTAAATAGCTCATGCCACAGGGCATAGACATGAACAATTGCTGGGAGGGATGGGGTTGCTTTGCCGTTTCATCGCTAATTATATCGTTGCTCAGAGCCACACTGTGGCCTTAAAAACAATCAGGCAGTTTTGAACAGTTACGCAGTTAGTCTGTTTCTTAGAGACAGTATAACACAACGATGCCCTTAGACGTACCCAAGAAACCTTAATCGTTCTCAGTACGCTCGTTGTGGGCTTTTATGTTTTTTCATGATGTCGCTTCGTATCCTTCAACAACCCGCCCAGCACAAAAGGTGGTGTTTTTATCTGCGCACCATCTGCGGAATTACAACGTATCGTTTTCTTTCAATGCAACACTTTGCATGTGGCCGTCTTCTTAGAAACGAGCTTCGCTTCCACGCGTAAGCAGGGAGCATTGCCTGTATCGGCTGTTGCAAGGCCAATAAATCACAGGCCATAAGCTGCTTTGTGGTTGCCGTTTGTCTGGCATCAGATCGTTTGAAACGGACAAGCGTGCTGGCAAGCCGAAACAAACAGTCACATTTTGAACCATTATTTCTGTCACTACATGCTAAAAGATCGATGGCATTGTAGCATATGATATGTAATGATACCACAGGAACTTGTTTGCGGGAAACCCCAAACGACCAATAAAGTGAAAGATACAGAAAAATCACTACGACTCTAAGGCGAGTGGGCACTACAGGAGACGAATTGCTTCGCAAGTGCCGCAGGACAGGCAAGATATATCAGCGGGTCGGAACACTATACAGGCTACATTTGCTTCACACGACATGCCAAGCAAGGGGACTATTACTGAGTCGACGTGACGAACTATCTGGAGAGCAGCAGATATCACAGCGGCGCGTTGCATTTAGTTGCTCCCAAACAGACATGATTGCCTCATTCATCTGCTGGTTGGTGCCTCACATTTATATGGTCCTACCGCAGTCATCTGCTTTGGGTTTTCTTTTAACCAGCTTAGGCCTGCTTCTCGCCACCTGTGTTCCTGGTAGCTTTGCAGGAGGTAATAAAAAACACATCTGTTGCTCGTAGCCTGGATAAACGTCGTGGCATTCGTAGGCATTGGTAGCGGCAAACGGGACTGCGCTAGGCGGCCATCCCCCGAAAAACACAGAAACGCCTCGCCTATCTCACGGAGCATAGTCGGACTGCGAATGAGGCGCTCGACAACGTGGTTATATTAAAGTCCGCCACAATGTCGTTGCATGACGAGAATGCGGCAAACGTGCGACCCCCTGATAGGCAGAAGTCGCTCGAAATTGATATAATAACATTGCTGAAAGCTTCAACCAACCGCCTATCTACCGTCGACGCACGTCCTGATGATAGAAGATTCTGTGAAGGTGTAAACGATACACTGAAACGCCCCTAGGCCTTAACAATACATGCATTCGCTTCAATTTACCTTTGCATTCATATAGTGTCAAGGTGTAAACGATACACTGAAACGCCCCTAGGCCTTAACAATACATGCATGCACTACAATTTACCTTTGCATTCATATAGTGTCCTCCAGAGTATAGAACAAAACTGATAGCTATACCTTATGTACACAGTTCTGTCACGTTCTGGAGACTGAACGTCACTGAGACTTCAAGTGTTCGGATGGACGTCTCTTCAGATAGGTAAGGCTTCTCTTGTTATTCTCATTTTGATCTTCTTCGACTCAAAGAATCTTTTTTAGACGCTGAAGAGATCGATGCTGCAGGGCAGCGCATTGCAGCGGAGTGCGTTTTCTCCCTTCACACGGTTCCATCAGACCTTCAGATGGCCAGAGGAATGCGAAAATAGCTCCCTTATCACATCTTCAGGGGCAACGCACTGCCTAAATTTAGACGATAACACTTCCAGCTATACGATTGCTTGATAATGCGAAAACAAGGTGAACGGGCGGCACGCAAATCTTAAAATCGGCGTAGGTAAGCGTCAGGCCAATGTTCCACTGGCGAAATTCGTTGAGCATGAAGTGCTGATAAAGCTAACATGAAAACTTATATGGCGCATAAAACGTAAGTTTTATACATTATACAAGTCTCCGTTTTATGACACTGACAAGTCGCCTATTTTGTAGACAAATCACCATCTAATTTGATAACTGCAGCATCTATTCAGCGGACGTACCTTAGCGAAAGGTCACACACTCATCAGGTTCTTTAAAGAATAGCCTACTCGTACATGGTTGAGATTTCTTCACAAGGATTATCACACAGCTGTCGGCGTCTTGATTGCACAGAGGATAACTCTTGAGAATCCGTACCATCTGCAAGATTTTGTCCGCAGTGCCTTTAGCACTTGATTGGTAAACTCATTTGCAGCGCATTGCGACATTAATAAGTACGCAATATATGTATTCTTAATCTAAAAGGGCTATGATAGATACACGCATGTCACAGCATGCCCGATATTCACTGTGTTGCTGTGCTGAAAGTAAAGAGGTCAGCTTTTCGGATGCCGTTGGTGATACTCCTTTTTCTCATATCTCATTTCTGCAGTGAAGCTCAGCGATGGTATTTATGCGCTTTTCCTGCTCATGCACTTCTCGGGAATGCTTCACCATGGCCGTGCGAGCATTTTTGAGTGCCTCCCTCCTGAGAAGGGGGATGGACAAAGTTTCGTCGCCCCGACCAAGTCCTCTCGCAGTTTTATGATGTTCGCTTCTGCTGCGAACCTCGCCTGCACCTTCTGCCGCTTTCACTGCACCTGTTTCAAGTGCTTCTGCAGCTGCTTCTTTATTTCCTTGATCTTGGTGCTCTACAGCAAGTACCGACACAGTGCCGTCGTCTGATGATGCTACTGACGTTTGCACAGGTTTGCGGATGCAGCACAAGTGGACCTTGAAGTGTGAAGCATGACGGGATATAAAGTGATTAACATATCAAAGCCCTGTAACCGTTTCCGAGGAGGTATGTACTCTATATGTGGTAATCAGCAATCTGGCGGCTGCAGTTGCTGATTTCATGGCAGGAGCAACGTCGCCATGCTCCCATACTGTCGCTTGCGCTGCTGCAAGACCGCTTGTCTGGGGTACAGCAGCAAGCGCTACTAGGGGCAGGCAGTTTTTCATAAACGTAAGGCCTTGCTTACTGCAGCGCGCTACCAATGCCATCTTGTAGCTCTCCGTTCTGAACGCTTCAGAACCGAGCTTGTTCATGCTTATCGGTAGTCATATTGCTCACGTTTCCCCCTATAATAGCAGCAAAATCCTTCAGATCTGAGAAGCTCTAATGCATCCGCTAAGCACAAGCAGCCACCTGCTGCTACTGAAGATCCTGTTTCAGCTTTTTCCATGTTTTTCCAAGGATCAGCTGCAGTGTCTAAATGCACATGAGCCGTGAACTTCGTTGCGTTGGACGCAACGAAACTCAGTTTGTTAACGGCGTGTGCTTCAAAGCACTCTGACGAAAAGCGCACTAGCTAAACGTTGAACTGATACAGGCTGGATGAGAGTGTTCAAATACACCAGCTTCTCATGAATATGATTCAAAAGGTTCACAGAAAGCGAAAAAAGCCAAACACTCATACAAACAGGGAACCGCAACACGTTTAATGCTGCGCATAGATCAACAATAGGCTCATAGATACTCGTACACGATAACTCTTGGGAAAAAGTAACAACTAAAAGAATTTGATATTTTATAGTCCAGTGTTTTCCGACGAAAACTAACAAAATCTTGTCATTGCAAAGACACGCCGTGTGGGTGCCAAAAAATACGTTGCTTCGTATTTGACTACAGGTGAAAGGCAGAACAATCTTTGGCTGTGACTGCAATGCTTTCTGTTTCCATGTCTTCCGCTGGAGAACCTCTAAGATCGCTGTGCACGCCACGTAGCTAGGTGGCCAAAAATCAGCCTAGAAGAGCCACGCAAAGCAGTCAGATCGTTAAAACGATCAAAGAATGCTTACCTTGAGCCATGTTAGATTACAATGTGCTCAAGTGTCTCTAGGGAATGCCGTAACGGCATTTCGGCACAGAGAACAACAGGACTTGGTGTGAATCTTCGAAACGTCCCCCGATGGTTACTGAAGAATCAAGCTTATCAACAAAGGAGACTGGGCACACCGCACGCCACTTCTTGTTCGCAGAGGCGTCAGAGCCACCTAGCGTATTATCGCGGAGAAAATGTGTGAAAAAGCATCAACAATTCCCGCGTACAAACTGAGGCATGCACACTGCGATGTCTGTGGTACCGAAAGATGTTCGGCATGCTTGCATAGGACATTCGTGCTGCCTGTGTTGAAGGTGCACGAAGATGTGGCAGGCACGTTCATCTCCAGAAGACCGTGAACTATTTAGAAGTAAACAAAAGCCTAGAGTAAATCCGACTCTGAATCGTCACCCCCCGTGGACTCCTTCAAGCTTTTCCATTTTAATTACATTGATGCTATTTAAGACTTTTGAATAACCTCATCCACGACATTTCTAAAATTATGAACTATCGCGGAACTCTTTTTTTTCTCAAGAGACTGCAAGACAGCTAATTATGGGGAACTAAGGTTACTGAGCTCTTCTGGAATATGAGACTTTGTGAACTCAGAGAGCACTTCAACCACGGAAATGACTTCTAGCTCCAGATTCATTTAAACGCATTGCAGGACAAGACGGTATGTCTGCAATTATGCACAGCATACGTCGAACCAAGGAGAAATATGTTGATCAATGAAGGCCAGCAGCAACTAGTGTGTGAAACACCATCTTTAAGGCCTTTTTGAGAGCGACAGATACCACTATCTGGCCATGCCTGAATTGTGGTCTTTTCAATATGTTAGGTGTGCAATGCCTGTGTCATACAAGCGTAGATAAAAATCACGTAATAGTACTACGGGGCAACTAACAAACATAGTGCATCGCATTCCAGAAAGCCACTGCGTTAAGCATTCAATACACAAGTCATTGCCGCTTGATGAACAGTCTTGCGTACCATCTAGGGAGAGTCATGATTCACCTTAGATGCAGACTACGTTGATTTGACCGACAAAATTAAGTTCTTTTCGAACGCGCAAGAAATTCACCAGGAAGGCAGCTTAAAAGCATTCATGTCCAGCTTAATACAGAAAAAGGAGAAAATTATTTTTTGTACTGAGCTACAAGAATGAAAAGCTCTGCAAGAGTTATCAGCCTAAATTTTAGATCCTCAGAGAGGTAGGAGGGCGTATATCAGCTTCAAGGCGATCTGACTGCTGTCATATGGTGTGAGTATACCTGCGCACAGTAAATCACGGACAAATGTTTCGGTAGCAGCATTAGCTGAACTAGACAAAATCTTCCATGCCTTGCAAAACACAATGCGTTTACCGTAAGCTTTTGGACGCGTGCTGATGGCATCACGGATGGTTTACGGATGTGCATCCAAATGTCAATGTATGTCAGCTTACCCCTATACGGCTAACGCAGCACAGAAAACTAAAGAAATATGGCGGATTAGTCTCTTCTATAACTCACAAAAGATATCTGCGTGAGCATGTGTTGCATTTGGTCCCCCAATCAAAGCATATTTAGTTTCTCCAGAGGGAGTAATTTTTCCTTCTGTTGACCAACGTACCTAAACATTCAGCTTCTGTTTTTGACAGATTGAACAGGGCCAGTTATCTCGTGTATACTTTTTATTCCTGCATTCATCTAAATGGAATTTTAAAAATGTGTCAATCTAAAAATGATCACATGATATTCTAACGTAGCGTAGAAGCTACTTCTCCATATTTAACGCCTTAGCAGTATGATGTTGATGCGTTCACCTAAAACTTAAAACGCTCCAGTGACTGATGCAGATATGGGGAGAACCGCATTTCCCTGGGGATCATGCAGGCAAAACGCGGCTTGTACAGACTGGCGAGGCTCGTTCACTACATGAAACTAAAAATTACGTCCTTGCACTTTCATCCTTAGAAGCTGTACACATTGTCGGCTAATCTCATTACAGTGAGCTTACGTCCTTAAATATTGGGGCCCAACCTGACTGCAAGAGACTGTGTGTTGGTGCCTTGACACCTTTTAATTCTTACAACCAACATTTCTTGGAATATAAATTTTGAACGTAGGTTACGAATTTACAGGAAAGATGGCAATACGGATCCCTATCTTACTTCAGTTGTGAGTGCGCATGTGTTTTCTCTGTGGCTTTGCGCTTCTGTACCCTGGGAAAGGCCAGGCACGATGCACGCAGAAGCCTTGATATTTCAACACTCAAGAATCTCTTACAGAAACACAACAGACTTCGAGCTAACAAACTCTGCTGTGTCCAAAGAAATATATTCGTGAGATGTGGCAGTATGATGTGTTTTCAGAAAGCTGCTTAAGATTTGGAAGCATGCGGACTTCTTAGGAAAGTGCAATGATAACTATGGGCATCAGAAGCGATTTAACATGAAGGTGGAATCTTTCACTGTTCATGGTCATTGACAGTTAGTAAGCCGGCAAACACCTTCATCTGGGTAACTTTGAAGCAATTGAATCTTTGTCGAGTCAGTTCACCTCCCCACAGACGGATCTCTTCTAGATTAGCATTAGAAACGTGCGAGACGTACTGCGTGTTGGATTCGCATTATCCTGAACGTCTGGTACAGTTTCCATCGTCAGTTGTGGAGTGAAGCTAAAGCGCTATTCGATGCACGGTACACGTGGGAACGCGACGCAGCCAGTTTGCAGGAGCGCATAACTGCATGAGCATCGGAGCTCAGTCCAAAGGCCAAAATGCAAACGGGTTCCGTCACCGTTCAGAAATGACCAGTGAGAAATCATTGCCATCGTTCAGCCTTCAGCGTTTGTATTGCGTCTTCTCCATATTTGAACTAGAAATGTAGACTTATTGCGCAGAAGTAAGAAGTATGTTGATACTCGCCTAAGCCGCGTAACCTAATGGGATCACGGATGGCTTAGCCACAAGTACCCAAACACGAATGCATGCCACCTTACCCGCCCAGGGCTTATGCAGCACACGTAAGCAAGCTGGATGCCAAGTATGTAGAAGGACAGCTACTGAATCATGATTTGAGCGAAGTGTGAATTGTTTTGGTGCTCGTTAAGGTAAACAAACGCCTGCTGCACTGTCAAAATTTAGTGAAACAAATTCGTCTGCAGGTTGTGCACAAATTTTCAGCAAGGCACAACTCCGCTGTAGACTCCCCTTAACGGTTAACTGTGTGCTGCGCGTTCTGATGTTCAATAATTCACAGTGATGAAATGTAACGCACAGGCTAAAATCACGCAGCTTCGCCTGCATAAAATATATAGTAAACGCAAACCTTATGTAACTAAAGGCGACTTCAAGATATGTGCTGTGGTGAAGGAACTAGCCGTATTTGATTACTTACTTTTCAAGAGATTCGTCGCGGGAAAGCAAATCCAGCATTTCTTGAATTAGCATCAAAACATACGCTACGTCGTTAACAAGCATTATGGTTGTCAAACGAGCAGGTGTCCGATGAGTACACAAGTCTGTGTTTCTGTAACGTATGCTGAGCTCGGCGCCGGATTGCTGCAACGTCTCCGCTGTTGAGTTGTATATCTGATTTTCCTGTTGAAAATGGATTTCTGCGAGCTTGCAAGCGATTCAAGTTAGATATGTAGCCGGAGAATAGCTCCCGATCTTTGAAAACTGTGTTTTCAACCACACCAACGCAACTGAAATATTCATACGCTGCAATCGGCAGCTTTCTGTTTAAGCAAACGCACAGACTAGAGTTTTGCGTATACTTTAGCGCGCTCGTAATTGCTTTATAGGCGTACATCAATGCCAGGAAGCGTCTAAGAGCACATGTAATCCTGTAAGTGCGATTCCAGCATTCTAGCGGCCTTGGTACAGTCAATTGTTCCTTCATACAAGCATTATGCGTTTGCGAGAAGATGAAACTCATCAGAAACATCATTTACGTTCAGAAATCGAAACTAGATGTCACCGAAGAGTTGCTTCTGATGACGCACAGTCTTTCGCCAATTATAGAACTAGCTTCTTTTCTGGAGGCATTTTCAAACTTCAAAGCACGCACTTGCCACCTTTGTCCGTACCTTAATTTGTTTTCCATAGTGTGACTGCTGAATTAGGGCCGCGCTGGAAAAAGGGCGAGTGCCTTCTCGCACCGTAGGTACCTTCGTGCAATCTTCTATTAGTGTTGATATGCCTATATTTAAGGGTTTTCAAACAACAGAAAAGTCTAAGTGTAGACTACGAATAACAATAGCAACTGCGGCGCAGCTTGCGCCATTGAGCAAAATGCCAAGAAAATGCTCATCACTGGTCTAAAACACCTAGCAAGTGCGCATGCAGCGGCAAAGTTCGCACGCAGGCACACGTGATCGCATGTGAGGGACACGCATTACTTTTTTTACCGAGACAAAGCATTTTGCGCAACTAAGTAAAATGTCGCCAACAGGCCCTCAATCTTGCAAATGATGGGGTGAATATAAGTCAGTGCCTGTACTTCTAACCATATAGAACACATAGACAGTTAAAAGTTATACATACACATTTACTCCAAAAAACGGTTTAGCCCAGTCTGACCAGTACACACAAACACACGTCGCGCTGCAAATAGGTTTTTACGACATCGTACATGTGGTGGATGCACATAGACGTTCTGGGGGACGGCTGCTGCTCTTAGTCCTGATTTTGTTGTTGGAAGTAGCATAATATGTAAAACTGCCCACTTTCTTCAAGCATGTGCTCTTTAAAGTCGAAGACCATGATTTGCTCATCTCGTGGCTGCTGGCAAAAGCTGCGGTAATTTTGTGCGTTCTTGCACTTTATATGGGTGCCTGTCTCCAAAGCCACTGCTCCTGTTTCTAGATTGAGAATCCCGTCGATTCTCATTTCACAAAATCTGCAGGCGAGCCTGCCAACAACTTCTACCAAATTCAAAACCGTGATCAGCTGCCGGTGGGAGTTTTGTTTTGTGCCTTCGTGTCTATTGCAGCGGTGTTTTCTTTCCCTGCTGTGATAATGAAGATGTAAGAAAGCACGCAAGAACGCTTTTTTTTGACGCTAGCGCATACGCCTTCCTATTTATGCCTGTGAAAAATGCCTGAGGTCGTGCTATACGGGATGAATGTCCGTCGAAGCGGCATTTTTTCACAGAAGGCCAAAGAGCACCCAGGCTTCACGTAACTATCCAGGCCACTACTGTAGCAGAGCACCCACTATTCACATAAATATCCAGGAAACTGATTTAGCAGATACTCTGCGGTTGGAGACAATTCGTTCCTTAGTAAACACAGATGAGGGATGTACCAAGCGTCAACAAGCTAATCTTTGAGCGACCCTTCTAGGACCTGGTGCTGAACGTCAACAACTGCATATGGGCTCAAGAAGGCAACATACTCGCTGCAGCATAGCATGTTATGCGTCTACGATACAATATGTTTTCACAAAGGCCTTAGAGATGTTTCTACAAGCGAACTTTTCATTTTGTTATGCTACAAGGGCCGATGAAGCGGACGCCGAATTGTTCAGCTTTGTTCGGAATTCTTGCAGCAGCCAAAATCACATGCCGGATAATGGGAAAATGCATAGCATCGGCATGCGGGTACTCGCAATCTTCTTTGCACATGCAGGAAAGTTCTTTCCCAACATTTTTTTCCTTCTGACCACCTATTTTCCAGTACTATCGTGAGTACGTTGTAACAATCAAAAGGCACGCAGAAGTGATGTGCAAGCTGAACGCTCGTTCAAACTTCTTTGGCATATATTTTATTGTACAAGCAAAAGGCACGTGGACCCATTTCAACTGTTGAGGCGGATTTAATTACGTTAGATTTAAGCCACACCCGGACGTCTGTAGACCTGCTATTCGTTTCCAGAAAAGATGCTTAGCAGAGCACTCTTTCCTCTGTAGTCCCTTGAATAAAGTGATTAAAAGTGTAATGAAATGGTTTCAGCCTTTTGCCATGATATGTTCTTTTTCCGAACAAAATGAGCCCCTGAGAAATGTACAGCGCACGCTCTTTTGTCCCAAACGTAGCTAACAGTACCTCAGTACGTTCCTGCGTATTGGCAAACGTGTTCTTTCGTCATGCTGCTGTTTGAAACGTGACCGTATGTGTGTGAAGTTTACCTTAAACGTCAGCAGAAGCATATATTCCATTAATATTTCTTTGCATACTCAGTGCTCACTATTTGTTGATATGAAAAACCGAACAGGCATTAGAAATTGATATCAGCAAGCAAAACATTTCTGTTAGTAACGGCCACTCTACCGCACACCAAGGCATATAACATGCGAATTCAGTGTCGTCGTTTCGATTAGAGAAGGACTTTTTGTGGTAAACAGTGCTGCCACGCATCACTGCAGCCACAGAAGGGCTGCTGGTGGCGACGTACAACGTGTGCCTTGTGGAACGTCTGTCTTCCCAGTCGGACTAATTGGTCAAAAGTGAAAGGGCACACTTCAAGCTAGAGCACTTTCGAGAAATTCGCATCATTGCATGCTGCAAGAACAACGGATTTTTGGATATTTATCCCATTTCGGGTAATTGTCCAGAGCTCAAGAACGGTTAGTATTCACGTGAGCTTCCTACTTTTGCCGTAGTTACACTCTTTTGGTAATATTTAATGATTAGTGAGAGACGCGCGCGCACCTCCTGGATAGGGAAAATCTCCAATAACAAAAGCAAACTCACGGGAATTGGGGAAAATGGCATCTATTGAATTCCCCCGTAGATGCGGGTGGTGTGTTCGATCAATCTGCACTTCTCACTCCTTTTCTTTCGGAGACGGGACATTTCTACCCAAAAATAAGTGACTGCTGTAGGACAAAAGAAGGACGGCAGATATATTCGGTAGCTAAGCACGTGAGTCTATTTTTTACAGTTTCTGCCCTTCTTTCTAGTTCGCAAGAAAGTAACGCACCAGCTGTGCCGCATTGCCTCTAGCCTTGCTCGTTGGACTGGAAGGTGGGCTGAAGTTGAGTAACAGCTGTAGCCTTGTTTGTACCCACTGTGTTGTGCCAAAAATATACCTCAAAATAAAGTATTTCTGCAGGAGGTAGCAGTCTGCTATTTCCGTACAAACGGGAGTAAAGATACGCTCTAGGGGCTGTAAGTGGCAAGAGCTTAACCTGAACTCTTTGGTCAAGTCGTTCGTTTAAGACTACTAGAGCAATAGTGAGTATATCTGCATCAGTGATACAGCTGTACGCGCATTGGTGTAAAAGGACAAACGCCAAACATTACTCACATATGACTCATATTTGTTGACCTGCTCTGATGCAAGTGCAGATTCATGGTTTGTCTTCCTGTTCACCATACCCATTGTCGTTCTTGATCTTTTAGGGACCTGATTTATTGTACAAAATCAGATTTTGAAGAGCTTACTCGACAGCTGCTGTCGATTCCTTCAACGCATATCATGAACACGAACCAAAATCACTTTTTCGGCTAGACAAGCAAGTTGCTCAGTGCCTTAGGCAACTACAGAGAGGCGCTAAAACTTTCAGCAGCGTGCTTTAAAGTGCCTGCAATGCCTTTGGGATAGAGGCATGAAGGGCTATGCTGGCACCCAAGTGGCTCAGATCACGAGGTCAAGTTGCCCGATTGTTTGAAGGTATAGCTAATACTTTGCTTTTGTGTTTTGAGAAACAACGTAATACTCTAACCGGTTCCCGCATTCTTCAGAATTTGATAGGGCGCAGCCTGATACGTAGCCGAAGCTGCATTAACACGCATTTCGGGTTAACCAATATCTTTTGGAAATTTTAGCCCATCAACGCATCCTAAACAGAAAAGCAAAGCACACGCGCTACTAATGTTCTTTACCCAAATTGCACAGGTAATTAACGTTATACTGGCCATAAATATATGTTTTTCACACGTTTACACAGCGCACTCAAAATTACAGTGGCCAGAAGCTTCCATCAATATTTAGTGGGACGTATGGAATGTTATTTATTTTCGCATAGCCATTCCCAGCCAGTCTGCGTGCACATGTTGCTACTTCATGATTTGTTTCATTTACAAGTACCGCACAGCCTGACGAAAAAGCATGAGCGTTGTTCGTATCTAAATGCCACGAAAAGGTGCCGACAGTTAAGAAGCGTTTATATTTTGTTATCCTTAAGAACTGCCAAGATCATCCACAATAGCGCAGTTTAGAATACAAATAACTGCAGAAAAAGGCGCCAAGTGCATCAACCATACCAATATGGCTCTCCTGGCCCGTTTGGCGAGTCTATACATGCAGCTGAAAATGCAGAAGAAGAGTACAAACGTTGCAGACATATCGAAAATTGTGCCGAAGGCGAAATACATGTCAGCGCTAAGAGCGCAACGGCGTGCAGATAGCGCTCAGGCTAGTTGTTCCGTAGATCTTCTGCAGAAGTGAATGAGCATACTTTCAACTGGTGTCCCTCTCACTGGTTCGGCGACAAGCTGAGCGATTCACTGCGCAGCATTCGGTGCTGATTTCCATGATCAATTTGAATCCAAAGTATCTTTTCAGAAGTCACCGAAATAAGAGTGTGAACGACTTGGTCATAGATTGTATTAAATTGGTGTCTCAGAAAAACCGAAAATCGCGCTAGCCCGTGTGAGTTTCCGATGCTCTACTGCTATGAAATTCTAGGAAAAGCAAATGCGGCTCTGCAACAAAGGAAGGTTGCTTTCCAACCGCGATGCACCTCTCGAGTTGCCTTCAGCTGGAAGAGTGCACCAAACGGTAATGACAATCCATTGATAACGCGTGCAAGCTTTAGCATATGGGATGGCGGTGCGGTGGCTGGTAAGCTATGAAATGCACAATTTTGATTTGACAAACTTTCTGAAAACAGCAAAACGACGAGCATTTATTGCATTTATAGAGAGCCTGCTGTAGCTTATCACAATCTGCACTACGCGAATACATAAAATGTTTTCTTGCGTTTTCCAACCACAGTTAAAAAGCCTGCTTCGCTTCTTGCTCATGATCACGGCCAAGTGCAATTAATGCTGGGGACAAAAGAAAATCCGGCGCAGAGGTGGGCATGTTTCTTTTCTTTTGCCACTACAGTCTTGCTTTCCTACGTGCTTTGGCACCAAAACGCACTTTCTTGAATACCAAAACAAATGCTGCATATATTGGAGGCCAGCTTCCACAGCTATGTGGCACCGCCTGCGATGCTGTCATCCGTTCCTCCTTCTCAAACACAAAACCTGGTGTGGAGTTCGTGGGTCAAAATGTCGGCATGGCTCCCCGCTTTTTGTGTATTAGTAATGGAAACTGCCATATATGCAACAAGAATTCCTGTAATACAGCGTATAGTTGAATCTTCCTTCAGAATGCAGTGTATTGCATGCTGCGTTGGCGTACAGTGCTCTCATCTAAGTTTCAGAAACTTTCATCCATGAAAATTTAAAACTACATTTTCTGGTTTCTGCTCACACAAATAAGGTTACTTCGCAACTGGAAAATGCCCAATTGTTGCGCCGCATTCCATGCGAAAGTGCTTCATGTCCAAACAGCATCGCTGCTGTTTGCAGCAGCGATGCTGTTCCAGAAAGGCACTCATAGCTAATAGAAGCATTCATCGGTTTCGTACAACCTGTGATTTTTGTGCTAGCTCCCGATGTGTTCCTATTCAAATGCATTGTGCGAAAAGTCAAAGCCCTCCGGTAAACAAGCTGCGTGTTGAAGGTGTACGCAGGCTGCAGCTAAACAGAGGAATTGCAAATATTTGGTCCGTGATTTTGTATAGAGCCCATATCTCGAAAATCTGGGTGCTAAAACAGTCACGGCGCCCGTCGCTTCACGATGGTAAATGATAAATAAGACTGGGCTCGTTTACACTGAAGAGAAAGTGATAAGCGTACAAACCTCCCTGCGAGGCTGCAATATACAATCGCCGGCTATACAGCATGAAAGCAGTTGCCAAATGCCAGTATAGTGGTATTTGCAAGCAACAAAAGCGCCCTAACAGAGCATCGTGCTTATCCCTCAAAGGCCTACTGAATACTATAGGACCCTGACTAAGAGTGTACTCGCAAAATATGGGGCACTTAAGACTTGTCACCGTACTTCCTTTGCCAAACAGAACCTACATATGGAACAACTTCATTGCGAACATGGACTGCATTAAGAAAAGCAATAGCAATAGGAAAACGCCACAAAGCAAAGAGGGAGAGCGAATTTCAAAGTCTTATGATTCTGAAAGCTAGTAGGCTGCCGCCCGCGCTAAATACTTAGGGTGTTTTGCTTTGCTATGAGAGCGAGCATTGCTAGCGGGCAATTAGGTGTGGTCTATACGGACTCTTGAAGATTTATTCGTTAGTGTGCATTTCACAATCAAGCAAGAATACCGGCGCACAATTCTTTTCCTATCGACCGCTATCTACGGTCTACAGTAACTGCATGCTCAAACGGAACAGAGCATCAATGCAGTGAAAATAAAAAACATTCAAAATAGGCAAGCGAGGCTGCTTCCCTGTCGTATAAGTGTGTATAGCTTAAAATTTGTCGAACTTGAAGATACCATCTACCAAAACATTACCCGGGACTCGCCAAGTTGTTTTATATACTTCATTATTTTGTCCGTAGCAAACATGGAAGCCAAGCGACTGAAAAGCCACTTTCCTGCACTGCAAAAACGCCCCATTCAATGAGTGCAGACAAGCAAATGAAATTTCCCTGAACGTTGCAGCCTTCTGTATGTTTTTTGATGCAATTAAAAAGCCGCAATAGTCACCAGAAAAAGCGTACTTCCTTTAGTACCTTCAATTACTAGGTGAAAGGTCAGATTAACTCATGAAGCTTCAATATGAAGCTGACGTGCGTGTTGTTTGTCCGCAAACGAGGTTCTTGGCGTACACCGTGTGTGCGTCACGTTTACTCAACATGGTAAGTTTACAACAAGACTTTACTGAGTAAAGCACCTGCTCATTCACATTTTTTCACTTCACCTAAATTAAGCCACAAAAAAGTGCTACGGTTGAATACGCTCATTTTGAGCTAGCCACAAGCACTGTAAGCATTGTGGGCTTCAGAGCGAAACAGAAACCACGACGAAACCCGTTCACTGGATGCCACTAAAGCTAATCTCTCTCTGCAGCTGGCCGGAAGTTTAACGGGACAGGCCTTGCGCGCAAATGAGGTGTTATAACTAAGCAGTTACCTAATGCGTGGCATTTTTGTTACGTGTCGTTCCATCAAGATAGACTAGGAAGCGCAAGTTTCCAAGAAAAGTACTTACGGGCTAAAACAAATATGCCAGTTGCAATGTACCTAAACGTTTGTGCGTATAGTGGGTTACGCACGAAGGCCTAGTCGCAAGTTCATTTTATTTCTTTGATCATTATTATGAAATTCATGCTCTTTTGAATATCCGTCTTGAAACCCGCCTGTATGAAAAATTTAGTCCCTTTTTTAATCAGCTGCTGCTTGAACCGTTGAAGACGTAGAATTGAGTAAGTAGGATTCAGAGAGTGTTCTGTTACTCTCGGGTTGCTGTGTTTACCCAACAAGAAACTCGGCTTTCGTTTCTAATTGATGGGACAAAGATGAGACCCACGTAAATGCCGCCTTGATATTAGGCCTAGCGACCTGCCTACACGCAAAAATATAGCTGTAATATCCTTTGAAGACGTCGATTTGGTTGTTTGAGAAACAGTTGCAAAACAAGAGTTGTGCTGGTCCAGCCAGTGAGAGAGCGTGTTGCTGCAAAAAAATTACACCGTGTATTGTTTGACAACTTTGTACATTAGAACACAAAGCTTGTGCTGGAGATTATGGTGGCGACTCTTGTTTTCACCCAGCAGCACACCCATTCTTATCCATCTAAAAGTTTGCTCACAGACTGGGTAAAGCGTTTTGCTTGAATATTTGTTCGCCTTGAAGGATTCCAGTAGAAGCAACAAGCATTATGTCTGAAATTTCTTCTTCAAGCCTCCGATTTAAACTTGGATGTTGGAAGGCAATTATGGCATTGAGGGTCAGGAGTTCAAATTTTTCCGTTGACGGCATATATCATATACCTGGAGCAGTCAAAATACCTTTGTCTTTGAAGCACTACTAAATTAGCAGACTCATCAGTCACCAGTTTGCTCCAGGAAATACCAAAAGAATCTTAGCGCCGTGCTCAGGAGTTTCAGCCGGAATAAATCGCTGTTCAAGTAGTAGAATTTCGGGACTCGAGTTCAGGCTTCCAGCAGTGAAGCTTTGCTTTGCGGCAATCACGAAGAATCCGCAGGTCTCTTTGCACGAGCGCACGCGCCCGATACTCTCGTAGACCAGATAAAAATATTAAAAATACACAACATTTAAAAAAACTGGCATTTGGATCATGCAACAGCAGTGTACATGACACCGAAAAGTCTTTCCCTGCGCTAAAATTCCTGATGCAAGTTCCCCAATCGTGCAAATAGGTCGGCAAATCCACCCGGCATGCCTGAATGTTTAAAAACTAGATCGCTGTGACGAGCGTTGATCGTTTAGAACGTGATCACATCTTAGGGCTGGAATGAATGGCAGTAGAGCGACGCACCATCTGACGTTTCCAACCATTTGCCTGATACTTTAGCGAATATGTCAAATCAGGCAATATCATGTTGGCATGGTACGTTGTCGCTTGAGAAAAGGGACTGAAGCATTAGTTCGAGGCACGCCCAGAATATAGAGAATATCGCAGACACGCAAATTTAATCAGCAATGACTTTTTGTCAGGGTAGGCTTCTTCCAGAGTGCCAACAAGCAGACTTGGATGATTGTTGTTCTTTAATTCTCTATGTATAGTACACACGACTTAGACGCTCAGAAGTGTTCAACTGCAGTATGAACAAGCGCACTTGCCTCGCTGCGCCAAGCGAAGTTTCGGAGACCCCAGCCTACACTTGCATGAACGCTAACTGGCTGCTACATAGTACTCCACGTGCAAATATTCAAAAAATAACGCATACGCATAACCCGTGTGCGACACGAAGAGGGCGCATACAACAATTCTGTACGCTGCACCAAAATTTCTTTTGACCCGGAATCGAAGACACTTCAACATCACACTACATGTGCTTCTTTTCCTCGACCCTCTCGCCAACAACAAAGACGCGAAGAAAGGCCGGCCGCCAAATACAATTACATTCCACTTACAAGGTTGCGGCAAGCTAGGCACGCACGCTCTGTTGAAGCAGCCTCTGCATGCAACGACAAAGACACGTGTAGCCACCTCCATGCCTCAAGTAACGTGCCGACCTGCACTCCAGCAGGCGCGCCTCACCGCTTTTGCAGTTGTTACCAAAATCACAAATGTTTCTACAAGCGCCAATTCGAATGCAATTCGCTGCTGTTTGATCTAAACGAGCACTTCACTTCTGCACAACCCAACACTCACGTGTTTTCCGCAGAGGCAGCCGCTGCAGCAATATGTTGCACCGCGAAGCATTTTATAGAAACCTTCATTTTTATGCACTGCATGGGGCTTAGTTGTTATTTTCTGTGTCTGCGGTTACGGTCATAGTGCCGTGAGCAGCTTGTGTGTGGAATCAACGCGGTAGGAAGTCGTCGAGTGCACGGTATGTTGCAGAACCTGAGCTTGCAAGGCCATCACGCGTCCACAAAAGCTGCGAACAAGGGCATCATGCATGCGTTGGTGTTCGCGTGGCGTTGCTGTTGGACAGTACATAGCGCTACGATTACAGAGAACTAGCCCTGCTCATTTCCACACGATTTAGGCGAGACCAGCAGAATGCTCATCACAAACGCACTTTCTACAGTGCGCATCCCTTGTGCCCCTCCTCAGGTTATACCCAGCATGGACACGGAACCTCATTACAAATGTTTCTAAGCCTTCGTTTTTCGATGAGCGCCAAAATTCTCTTGTGGAAGACCAAAAGCAAGCATTTCCAAACTCCTGCCGTCTGCTTTGGCATCTTCACACCTGACTTTCGGGGAGAGACGTTCGAATCAGCAGTATCACAAGCAACATGCTCTGCGCGCCTTATTATCTATGTGCTGCTTCGCCTTTTGCTACCCTCACCACCGCACTATCATGCGCACAGCTCACGCCTCGACACTCCAAAGTGTTCCAGGGAGTCAACATCACTCAAAATGTTTTACTGTTGCTCATTTATCATCGAACACACGATCTGTGTCGGGCGAAGGTAAATGTTTTAGCAAGATACATTGCATGCTCGCTTTCGTGCAACGGCATGTCATCAATTTTTACTTGTTCAAAGTTTTTATGCTTCCAATGTGTATTTGTCTTGCACAAGGGTGCCTTGCAATCAGCGGTTTCTTCGAATCGCGTAAGTATTGACTTGTAGTATAAGCTTCGTCGCGCTGCTCGCTTAGCGGCTTCATTACGCGATTGCTTGAGCGCGAGGTATAGCACCTAGATGTGAATTGACCCCAGCAGAAAGAATGCATGCTGTTGTCTTGAAGGACAGATGGCCTGTGAAATCCTGCGGCTGTAACGCCCGAGTAACTAATTGTGGGTTGCGCTCACTTGTGAACGCGCAGTGTCGCTTGCCAAAAGGAAATATTCCTCAGAGGGACTTTGTTTCTTTGTTAGCAACACTTGTCACGAGGGCATACACACCGAATTAAGAACTTTTCGAATGAATTTGAGGCAGCTCGTTCCGGAAAAATATCATATGTCCTGTCCTTTACTGGCCCAAAGTGACGGCAGTTCCAGAACCTTCATAGACGTCATTTCCTATTGTCGTGAGTACAGGTGTTCGAAACGCTTTCCCGAACTACGTGTAGGAAAACAGCAGGAGTTGCCGCACTACACTGATTTCGCCTTTGAATTTGTTTACTTTCGAATCACTCGTTGCAAGTTGTGCTCGCGACGCACTTCCTTATCAATTGTAAGCGCTAAAGCTCTTCAGAGACAAGCTCGGCTTGCGTCGATGCGGGGGCCTTACGTAACTCAGTTTTTCTGCTGATAAACACAGCAGCT
This sequence comes from Eimeria necatrix, assembly GCF_000499385.1. Taxonomy (NCBI): domain Eukaryota; phylum Apicomplexa; class Conoidasida; order Eucoccidiorida; family Eimeriidae; genus Eimeria; species Eimeria necatrix. The sequence goes on from NW_013654397.1 coordinate 22,305, forward strand.
ACCTCACTAGGCCTCATGCTTTCTCTACCACGCTCAAGCTACCTGCAAGAACAACTGAGTACAAGACAGCATTACTTCATTCTACTTGTGCGTGGTGGCAACAACAATTCTCCGGCATTACTGATTGAACGCACATTAGCGTGGCGCGTTGCCATATTTGAATTCAACAAGACATTTGCTAAAACCTCGGCAGATGGCACAGGGATTACCCATGGTTCTACCTGGTAAATTTGCACAGTCAGAAAAGCTTTTGGCGTTGCTTCTGACGAATCCTCAGTATTGCGAAATTTTGATGGTCTGATATTAAATACAGTGCATGTGTGAACTGCTCCATGAGCTTTTCGTTGGTTTCCAACTACAACACACATATTTAGACGCCAGATAGCTGCATTTCTCCACTCTGGAACTTGAGAGCAGACAGAAAACGAAGCATAAAAACCACTCAAAACGTTGACATGAATATTTCGTTCAAATATTTCCCGTGGAACACACTGCCTTTGGCGTATGCAATACACAACGTTTTCCCTTGAATTATCAGTGACCTGTGGTGCCCGGCGGTAAACAAATGTTTTTCTCTCTAAATGTTTCAACTCTGGAGAGCGTCTAATGCTCAAGCGTTACAACGTAATAGTTATGTTCTGGTTTATCTATATTCTGCCATTCTCTACGGCGCAGTATTTTCTTTTGCAAGAACGTCAGCAGTTCATGTTGATCACGTCGCATTCCGATATCCTGAGTGCCATTCAAACTCCCTTTGAAGATGATGCAGCGGGCAAAATGAACAAAGGGGCTGAGCAACACAAAAAGCATTGTTTGCAATTTCATCTCGCAACTGCAAGGATGAAATACAACTGTCTTCTTTAGCAAATGCTGAATGCAGTTCGCGCGCCACGTCGGCAAATCATGAGACAGGCACACAGGAAAACCGAGCAGATACCCAAAGCTTTTCAGTTTTCTCCGCCCAAACGAGGTTACAGAAATATTCCATCTATGAGCAGGCCACTCGCGCACCTTTTGTCTCACTGCTCTTTCACATAGTTCAATACACATAGCCACATTCATTGTGTTACGCACTTGCTGCGCTTGATTTTTTTCTGTTGCCTAAAAATCAGTGGTTTTCGTACTTTTTTAACACGCTCTTCTTGTTAAAGGATAAAGATATTTCTGAAGGTACACCATGAGTTGTTTTCGAAATCCGCACTGCCTGATAACATGAGAACTGCAGGCATACCCGTCAAGGTGTCACTTTTAGGTTGGGTTTATTCGAGTACTCTCCACAGATATAGCCTCCAAATCAGTGCAAATGCGGGTACGTTGCTTTAACGTGAGCTGTCAAAGAATTAGGGTAAAGTTACTCACGTCCAAAACTGCTATAATGCTAGTGCGTGACGCCTGCGCCAAGGTAGACATCGTGTGTATCCAGTGCGTGCTGAAATTCCAGAAACCTCAGTCAGCGCTCTCCTACGTCATAGATGAGCAGGAAATAATACTATGTGGGACTAGTACTTTTAGGAGCCACCCGTTGGGGGACGTGCATTCGTCACCTCGCGCCAAGTAGACAGCTGTACTGTTGTAAGCCTTTCCAAAAAGAGAACGTCACATCTGTGCAATTACTTCAATATTGAAGCCTTGCTGACACGTTACAGGAGAATGGACGAGAGTAATATTTTCACGCAAGAGCTTCATATGTTCGTAAGCACTATAAACCACAAATGTACTAGATGCAATAAAAAACTTTTTATGACCTTTACCATATGCCGTAAGCAAAACCAAAAATTCTTAAGTACCCATGGTCGCGCCGCACTTGCTATAAAAGCAGAGTAATAAGTGAATGTTTTTTACTTTGCAGCACATTCCACTTGCAGCCTAGCTTGAGTGTGTGTCTTTGCTATGCATAAAATATTTCCACCGAAAATTGATGATCCACCAGTCCTTTTTTAAATTTTCTTGACGTCATAAAAGGGCATTTGCATCAATCTTGGCTTACGACATATGCCCAAGCGCGCTGAAATGTACGCTGCAGGAGATTTCTATTTGCGATTCATGCAGGCAGTTTATGCCATAAAAGCCAGATATCCCGTGAGCAGATAGCAAAGCCAGTTGTACTGGAAGTATCGTTTAAACACTTCTATTACCCAGCTTCACATTTCAAAGGCATCACGTTGCCAAGGTGAGGGTACGAGATATCCTGCATCGAACTTTATCCCGGGCTACTCATTAACCTTCTGCAAGTTTCTGTGGGAGTTCTGCTTACAGCTCACGTTCATGCAAAGTGCTCAAACATGTCAACTATTGTGCCGAAAGTACCTGCGGCTTAAGCAATTCACAAGCTCCAAAATACGGCTTTGTTTATGCAGTGGTACCGCACTCTCTGGAGCGTGCGTCCAAGCACATGGAGTAATTTGGCAAACTACTCCAGAAAAAATGCGGTTGACACTGATGCTATATGATAAAGCCTTTCAAAACAGCTGGCTGTTTCATAGTGGGCGCAAACGCCTCCATTACACGTGCACGCTCACTTTAAGGCCTTTCACAGCACATTACGACCAGCGCATCGCGTTGAAAGAGACACTCTTGTGCAAAAATTCGAGTTGCTAACTACTCTTTGCACGTTGGCTCGTAAGCATTAAATGAGCTTCATGAGCATCATTCTTTTTGCTCGTAACAGCTGTGCCCTCCACAATGCATGAAGGTAACAGGTTCTGCAGGACAGGCCGATGACTCGGAACTAGTCGAATGCGTATCCTCTGGTCCTCGCCCATTATTGTGTCGAGCTTACGAGCCTCTGAGTGCTCACCGCTCGCTTCACTCAGAATCCTTTTCTTTAGAACCTTAGGAAGGATAAACGCATTACTCGACGAAGAAACTTTATCAGACAGGTGCGAAAAAAACGCTAATGGCAGCAAAAGCGCAGCCAGCGTCAACACTTGCAACAATTTTTTGCATCTGTTAGCCATTTGGGACTAATGCTTACACCATGAATTTCACTTCAGAAAGACTTTATCAAAATCGCACTTGGATGCAGCTACTCAAAGTCATTTTGTTTATGAATTTAGTTATCTTTTGAAGGAACTTGATCCATCCAGTGAACCAAGGGATAAGTGCACTTTAGAAAGTGCATCTATCTTGCCGAACGACAGACGCCATTTAGTGTCTGCTGATACTTGCGTTCTTCCATAAGCAATTCATTCATCTTCACGACTGCTCGTCGGGCTCTTCTGCTTTTCCAGGCACGGCAGTGAACCACGACTTAGCGAATCAAGATATGGGGATGATTTGCTGTCAGCAACTGCTGAAGTCGCTGCCCTCAAGAATGCATACAGGTCATGTGCACTGTGGCAAAGCAATGCGCATTCCACGACGACTGTAAAGAAACAAGCTACGCTGTGGAAGATAATGGTGATTTTTAACGCTTGCTTATGAACACTGATACTCCAACTGACAAATGCATTTTCCGACTTTAAATGTTTGCCACACAAAATGAATTTTCCTGAAGACCAGTGCAGGCTGTCAAATTTGGGGCGCATGTTCTTCAAATCATTGCCAACGTGCATATACAGTTCAAACAGCAAGCACTGCAGCGAAGCGTTCACTGACATTACCTGTCTCGTCTGTGCTTGCACTACGACGTTCTCTGCAAAC
>NW_013654398.1:0-12500 GCF_000499385.1 Eimeria necatrix
TTGCTGCCATGCCGAAGGTCGATAAAGTCCTCCTAGGTGCCTAGGGTTTAGGGTTTAGGGTTTGGGGCCTAGGGTTTAGGGTTTGGCGTTTACGGCGTGCGGTTTGGCGCAGAACGAGGGTTTAGGGTTTAGGGGGTAGTGCAGGGAGTTGGAATTCAAACCACTTTTATGCCAGATTCTGCGCTGTTTGCTCCTAGGTGCCTAGGGTTTAGGGTTTAGGGTTTGGGGCCTAGGGTTTAGGGTTTAGGGTTTGGTTTAGGTTTTAGGGAGTGGATGAGAGCGCCGCGAGGCGGCTAGGGTTTGGGGTTTAGGGTTTGACTTGCGTTTGCGAGCGGCGCGCGGTGAAATGGCTAAACCCTAAATTAGGGTTTGCGTGGCTGTGGCTCAGGAACTGTGGCGGTGTTGTCTTCGGGGGGGTTTGTGGCTGTGGGGGGGGCCAACTCTGTTGCTGTTGCTGCTCGTTTTTTTAACAAACCCTTAATTGCTGTTGCCCCTCTTTTCAAACTGACTTATCTTCCCTTCTTCGACAACCAAAGCTCCAACGAGCTGCTGCCCCCCGCTGCAGTGAGCCTCCAGCTAGCTAGCTAGCTAGCTAGCTAGCTAGCTAGCTGCCTAGCTGGCTAGGGTTGCGAGTCAGCTAGCTAGCTGGCTAGTTAGGGCGGCGAGCCAGCTAGCTAGCTAGCTTGCTAGGGTGGCGAGCTAGCTTCCTAGCTGGCTATCCAGGGTAGCGAGCCAGCTTGCTAGCTAGCCAACTAGCTAGCTAGCTAGCTAGCTAGCTGGCTAGCTAGCCGGATAGGCATCCGTTTGGCTGGCTATTCGGCTAGCTGTTTGGCTAGCTAGGTGGCCAGCTACCTGGATAGTCAGCTAGCTAGCTGGCGCCTCGCCAGCTAGCTCGACGGCTCCTTGTCTATGGAGCAGCTTGGCTAGGTAGCTAGCTGGCTAGCTAGAGCCAGCTGGCTACGCAGCGAGCTAGCTAGCTGCTTAGCTAGCTGCCCAAAGTGCTGTCTGTGGCTGGCTATCTGCAGGCAGTGCCGGACGGGCTGAACATGGGCAACGTCAACATAAGGTACGTTTCCCTGGCTAGCCAGCTAGCTGCTTGGCTAGCTAGCTACCTAGCTAGCTAGCTAGCTAGCTAGCCAGGCGCGGCCCTGCACAGCCTGGCGGCTAGCTCGGCTTGTGGCTGTCATGTTGCCAGCTGTCAGCTAGCCAGCTAGTCACCCAGCCCACCAGCTGGCTAGCCAAGCAGCAAGCCGGCTAGCCTGCGGGCCAGCCAGCTAGCCAGCCAGCTAACCAGCTAGCTAGCCTGTCAGCTAGCCGATTAGCCTGCCAGCCAGCCACCTATCCACCTAGCTCGCTAGCTAGCTATCCCTCCAGCCACTTCACCCGCTAGCTAGCTACCCCGCTACCCAGCCAACTGGCTAGCTAGCTAGCTACACCGCTAGCCAGCCAGCCAGCTAGCTAGCTAGCTACCCCGCTAGCCAGCGAGCTAGCTAGCTAGCCCACGATGCAGCCAGCTGGCCAGCTAGCTAGCCAGCCAGCTGCCCCTCGATCGAGCTAGCTAGCCAGCTAGCTAGCTAGCTAGCTAGCTGTGTGGCTGCGTGCAGCATTCCAATGTTTGACTACGTGCCCCGCTCGCTGGTGTCTGTCTTCATCACCGATGTGGGAGCAGTCGATCCCAGCTACTTGTTTGCACTTTCCCGACAGCGCTACCACGTCGACGACTTGGCTCTCGGCATTGTCGACTAGCTAGCTAGCTAGCTAGCTAGCTAGCTAGCTAGCCAGCTAGCTAGCCAGCTAGCTAGCCAGCTAGCTAGGTAGCTAGCTAGCCAGCAGCCAGGCAGCTAGCCTGGCGAGCCCTCGAAGACGGAGCCACCACGTCGACGACTTGGCCACCGGCATTGTGGACTAGCTAGCCAGCTAGCCACCCTGTTAGCCAGCTAGGCAGCCAGCTAGCCAGCTAGCGACCTGGAGACACCTAGTCGCCTGACTGGCCAGCTAGCCACATGGCAGGGTCCAGCCAGCGACCTGGGTAGCCAGCTAGCCATCTAGCTAGCTACCGAGCCGCGTGGCTAGCCAGCTAGCTACCTGGCTAGCTACCCAGCTGCCTGGCCAGCCAGTTAGCCAGTCGGCTGGGACTCTCCAGGGGGCTGGCTAGTCAGCTAGCCAGCTAACTGGGGCAAGCCAGCTGCCTAGCTAGCCAGTTGGTTGGGGCTAGGCAGCTATCTAGCTAGCTATTCTACCAGCTAGCTAGCCAGCAGGACAGCTGGGTCCGCAGCTAGCTGGCTGACTGGCTACTCAGCTAGCTGGCTAGTCGACTCCCCAGCTAGCTAGCTACGCAGCTAGCTGCGCAGCTAGCTACCCAGCCAGGCGTGGCTGGCGGGCCTGCTGCGCCACGGCCTTAGCTAGCCAGCCAGCCCACGAGCTAGCTAGCCAGCCAGCTAGCTAGCCAGCTAGCTAGCTAGCCGGAGAAGCGACTCTACGGTTGCTATTTGTGGCGCTCCGACACCGGGGCGCAGCAGTGGCTAGCTGCCGCAGCTGCTGCTCAGCAGTTGCTGCTGCTGAGGCTTCTGCGCAGCAGTTGCTGCTGCTGCTGCTGCTCAGCAGTTGCTGCTGCTGCTGCTGCTCAGCAGTTGCTGCTGCTGCTGCTGCTTGCGTACACCTCACAAATGAAAGTGCCTGCCAAGTTAAAGTACCATTTAGGGGCCCCCAAGTACCCTCTCAGGGGCCCCAAAGGGGCCCTGGGGGGCCCCTAGGGGGGCCCCCTGAGCTGTGGGGCCCCCGCCTTGCAGGCAGCAACTTGGTACTGCCCATAAATTCAAAGGGGCCCCCTGTGGGGCCCCTCAACAGGAGTTGTGGCCGTGACGCGTCGGGGCAGAGGCTAGCTAGCTAGCCAGCTAGCTGGCAGCTAGCTAGCTGCCTGCGTAGCCAGCTAGGCAGCTAGCTAGCCAGCTAGCTGCGCACTTAGCTAGCTAGCTAGCTAGCTGGGGAACTAGTTGCTAGGCGCCGCCATCTAGCCACTCGGCGGACGCGGCGGCTAGCCTTTTATGCGACCACGCGGCCGCCTAGCCAGCTGGCTAGCTAGCTAGCTAGGTCAGCAGCTACCCAGCTGGCTAACTAGCTAGCTAGCTCGTCAGCAGCTACCTAGCTGGCTAGCCAGCTAGCTAGTCAGCAGCTACCCAGCTAGCTAGCTAGCTGGCTAGCTCGTCAGCAGGTTCCTAGCTGGCTAGGCAGCCAGCTAGCTAGTCAGCAGCTACTCAGCTAGCTGGCTAGTCAGCAGCTACCCGGCTGGCTAGCTAGCTAGCCAGCTAGCCACTAGCTGCCACCATCTTCATAGGTCGTCGTAGCTGGCGGTTGGCCTCGCGACAGCCTGCGGGATCAAAGCGAAGCACACAGAGCCTTCCTTGCTCAGTAGCTAGCTAGCTAGCTAGCTAGCCAGCTAGCTAGCTAGCTACCCAGCCAGCTTGCTGCATCGCTAGCGTGCCATCCAGCTAGCCAGCTAGCTGCTTCGCTAGCTAGCTGCCCAGCTAGCCACTTGTTCCGCTGCTAGCCAGCCACCTGGCTAGCTGCTTGATGCGCAGCTAGCTAGCTATCTAGCCAGCTAGCTAGCTAGCTAGCTAGCTAGAAAGACTCACCAGAGGCGCAGCAGTAGGCCCGTAAGGAGAGTCCCAGTCCCGCTGCCGCCTCAAGTGGGGGGCCCCCGGGGGCGGCGGCAGCACAAGAGGGGGTGGAGGGGGGGCCCCCGCTGCAGGCAAACGCAGCGAGGGTTTAGGGTTTGTGAATTAGGGTTTAGGGTTTGTGGGCTAGGGCTTTGGGTTTGTCAATTAGGGTCTAGGGTTTGTGCGCCAGGGCTTAGGGTTTGCTGGCTGCGGTTTCTGGTTCTAAAGATTAGGGTTTACGGGCTGGGAATTGGGGTTTAGGGTTTCAGAAGCAGGGTTTGAGGAGATTGGGGTTTGAGAAGGGTTTGAGGATTAGGGTTTGAGAGGGGTTTGAAGATTAGGGTTTGGAGTTTGAGAGTTAGGCTTTGGAGTTGAGCACTAGGGTTTAGTTTAGGGTTTGAGAATTGTTTAGAAATTCAGAATTAGAATTAGGGGTTTGAGTATTATTACGGTTTATGGGAAGCAGAAAAGCGTTTAAGATTTGAGGATTAGGGTTTAGGGTTTGAGGATTAGGGTTTAGGGTTTGAGGCTTAGGGTTTAGGGTTTGAGGATGAGCATTCTTTGCGCCATTCCTCGCAGGCTAAAAATCCTGCGGGGGAGCGCGTGCTGCAGCCGCCAGCTGCAGCGGCCCGAGAACAGCTTAGGGTTTAGGGTTTAGGGTTTAGGGTTTAGGGTTTACGGATGAAAAGGCCGGGGGGGGGCGGCGGGGGCCTCCGCCTTAGCCGCTCGCGATCTCTTCTGTGGCGCTCTTGAGGTAAAGAAATGTGTTTATTAGGATCATTCATGTAGGCAGTTTTCATTAGATGCGGCACGTACTGCAAAACACCAAACCCTAAACCCTAAACCCTAAACCCTAAACCCTAGCCAGTCCTCGCTCGCCCGGGCCTCGACCCGCCAAACCCTCGCCAGCCCCAAACCCTCCAAATGTGTTTATTAGGATCATTCATGTAGGCAGTTTTCATTAGGTGCGGCACGTACTGCAAAACACCAAACCCTAAACCCTAAACCCTAAACCCTAAACCCTAAACCCTAAGCCCTACCACTACCCACACCACTGTCATTCCCGCTGCTGTGGGCTGGACACGTCGCTGCCGCGCACTCCCTCCCAGTGAGCCCCAAACCCCAAACCCTAAACCCTAAACCCTAAACCCTAAACCCTACTTTGTTGATGATTTTAGTGAGCTCGCGTTCGTGTTTTTTCCTGTGATGAAGATGCACAAAAGAAGGGCCTTTAAAAAGCTTCTGACAAAGAGTGCAGCGGTAGCGGCCCTCGGCGTCCTTGGAAGTGTGCTGCGCGCAAACCCTAAACCCTAAACCCTAAACCCTAAACCCTAAACCCTAAACCCCAAACTCCAAACCTCAACGCCGAGTCCTCGAGCCGCTGGAGAACAGCGCGAGTCGCTGCGGCTTTCTCCGCGCAGCCCTGGGCGTGCAAACCCCCGAAAAGGGTTTAGGGTTTGGCGCTTAGGGTTTAGGGTTTAGGGTTTAGGGTTTACTTCTTCGCAAAAAGCCAGCCACTTGCTCCGGATTATGGGACTCTCTTGCTCGTCTAAAGGCGGAGGCAAATTTTGCCTCATATTTGCTGCCATGTGCAGCAGCACCTGCAGCCGCTGGTCTAGCTGCTGCGCCCATTGCTGCTGCTGCTGCGAGACCCCCCTGCTGCTGCTGCTGCTGCTGCTGCTGCTGCTGCTCGCGGCGCCGTCCGTCGGCATGTCTTCCTCCTGCTGCTGCTGCTGCTCCTCCTGCTGCTGCTGCTGCTCCTCCTCCTGCTGCTGCTGCTGCTGCTGCAGGTAGTGCTGCAGCTGCGGCGGGCAGGAAGGCCGCAAGTGCCCCGCGGTGGCGTTCAGGTGCAGCTGCTGCGGATCGTCGTAGACCTGCAGCACAAACCCTAAACCCTAAACCCTAAACCCTAAACCCTCGGCAGCGGCGCGGGCTACGATCTAGGGTTTAGGGTTTAGGGTTTGCAAAACACCTTTCCACTGTAGTAACATATGCAGTGAACTTGGCGCAGATACGTCAGCATCAAGTCAAGCCTCCTGCAAGCCCAAAACCCCAAACCCTAAACCCTAAACCCTAAACCCTAAACCCTAAGCGCGAATCATCCACTAAACCCTCAGTAAATGCCGCAACCCTCGAGCTCCGCCGCTGCTCCTCAAGGCACAGGACCCAAACAAGCGCTGAGGGTTCAGTAGGGTTTAGGATTAGGGTTTAGGATTAGGGTTTAGGGTTTAGGGTTTAGGGTTTGAGGTCTACGGACAGCCAAGGGTCCTCAATGCCGTCCAAAATGTCTTCCAGCGGATGAGCAGCATCAGCAGGACAAACGTCCAGCTGCGCGTCTGCAGCAGCAGCAGCAGCAGCAGCAGCAGCAAATGAATGCAGCAGCAAATCAAAGCAGCAGCAGCAGCAGCGAAAGCGCCAAGAGCAGCCCAAGGCCACGCGGCGGCAGCCGCGTAAACCCAAACCCCAAACCCTAAACCGCAAACCCTAAACCCCAAACCCTAAACCCCAAACCCTCCCCAACCCCAAACCCTAAACCCTAAACCCTAAACCCTAAACCCTAGCGGACCCAGCGTGCGGATCAGCTCCCAAGCAGCATCTGTGTCTTTGTGGAGTCTCTGAAGAGTAGCAGCAATTGGAGGAGTTAAAGACACAGCCACAAAAGGGCCAATTTCTTTTGGCTGCTGCAGCAGCAGCCGCAGCTCGCTGAGGGTTTCTCCCGCGCTCAAACGCACGATCCTGCGCGCAAACCCTAAACCCTAAACCCTAAACCCTAAACCCTAAACCCTAGCCCCTGCGGTGCAGGCGCGCGCCACGCGCGGGAACGGCACACAAGCCTCGAACGACGTAGTAACGCACCCGAAACACACCCAAACCCTAAACCCTAAACCCCAAACCCTAAACCCTAAACCCTAAACCCTAAACCCTCACGTGAACTCTGCTCCCTGCGCAAGGGCCTCGTCTGCTGCTTCTTGAGAAGCAAAATAAACATGAGCAGTTCGAGGGGCAGTGAGGCCCGCGTTGGAGACCATTGCCACGTAGAGGGCCCCCCGCTTCTGCGCAGCAACCCTAAACCCTAAACCCTAAACCCTAAACCCTAAACCCTAAACCCTGAGCCCGAGCTGTCAAGCAATAATCCTTAGTGCAAGGCAGTAAAGCCCTAATCCTAGGCAGCAAAGCCTGACGGCAAACACTGCAGCAGACGCCAGGCCAGCACCTCGCGCAAACCCTAAACCCTAAACCCTAAACCCTAAACCCTAAACCCTAGCTGACCTCCAGCGCCTTGAGTATTTCAAATTTGTTGATCTGCGGGTCCACGCGATGCACTTCTAAGCAGCAGGCGTTTGGCAGCAGCAAAAAGTCCGTGGGCACTTTGAAGACACCGAAGGGAAGCCGCTGCTGCTGCTGCTGCTGCTGCTGCTGCTGCTGCTGCGTGCAGACACGGATCTGCCGAGGCCAGTCTTCCAGCAGCAAAGGAGATATATCGCCTGCAGCAAGTGCAGCAGCAGCAGCAGCAGCAAGTGCAGCAGCAGCAGCAGCAGCAGGTGCAGCAGCAGCAGCAGGCGAGCCAGACGCAGACACAGCTACAGCAGCAAGGCAGCAGCAGCAACACTAGCACTGCCGACTGCAGCAGCAGCAGTACTGACAGCGGCAGCAGCAACATCAGTGGTGACAGCAACAGCAGCGGTTGTGACAGCAGCAGCAGCAGCAGCGGCAGCAGCAGCAGCAGCAGCAGCAGTGGCAGCAGCAGCAGCAGCGTCACCTGCCCCCGCAAGCAGCTCAGGAGGGGCCTCCAACTTGAGGTTTCGGAACCCGCCGGCTTCCCACCGCTGCAGCAAACACAGCAGCAGCAGCAGCAGCAGCAGCAGCAGCAGCAACTGTTCATGCAGCTTCTGCCGCTGTTGTTGTCGCTGCTGCTTCCTCTGCTGCACTACACTGCTGCTGGCTCCGCCGCTGCAGCAGCAGCAGCAGCTACAGGTGCACTAGCAGCAGCAACTGCAGGTGAAACAGCAGCAGCTGCTGCTGCATGTGCAACAGCAGCAGCAACAGCAGCAGACCCGCTGCTGTTGCTGCAGCTGCTGCTGCTGCATGTGCAACAGCAGCAGCAACAGCAGCAGACCCGCTGCTGTTGCTGCAGCTGCTGCTGCAGCAACGGCTGCAACAGGTGCACTAGCAGCAGCAACTGCAGGTGCAACAGCAGCAGGTGCAACAGCAGCAGCAACAGCAGCAGCAACAGCAGCAGCAACAGCAGCAAACCTGCAGGAAGTTTTTGGCTTGCTGCTGCGCCCTGTCTCTACACCTCAAGAATTGCTCCCGCAGCAAATTGGGGTTATAGGCCTCATGCATAAACCCTAAACCCCAAAAACGCAAACCCTAAACCCTAGAAAGACAAGCCCTAAACCCTAAACCCTAAACCCTAAACCCTAAACCCTCGCCTTTCTTGGCTAGCTAGCTAGCTAGCTAGCTAGCTAGCCAGAGCCACACAGGGGCACTTGCCCTCTGCAGCAAAAGCACTAGGGCTTCCCCCGCGCCTCAGGAAGGACTAAGGGTTTAGGGTTTAGGGATTAGGGTTTAGGGTTTAGGGTTTACCAAGGTGGTGGTTTTCTTCAAAAAAACGAGAAGCATGATGAGTCCTGTAATCCTTGAGGTACTTTTTGTATCCTTCATTCAGCACGTCTTGGCTCGTGCCGTCAGGCTGCACGCAAACCCTAAACCCTAAACCCTAAACCCTAAACCCTAAACCCTAAACCCTAAACCCTGATCTGCAGACTGCCACAAGTAGCTCGCCTGCTGCTTGCTGGTGACCCCCTGCCGCCGCCCAAACGCCAAACGACCCAAACCCCGCCCCGCAAACCCTAAACCCTAAACCCTAAACCCTAAACCCTAAACCCTAAACCCTACGTTTCGCAGCACGAACTGCTTGAAGCTGAGCATGGGGCCGTTGAGAATGTCCCTAGGGTTTTCCTCAGGGTCTGAGTAGTCCCCAGGGGGGCCCCCAAAATTAGGGTTTAGGGTTTGGGGGGGGGGCCCCCTAAACCTCCCATTCCGGGGGTGTCTGGGCCAGCCCCCCCTGAGGGTTGGGGGGGATCTGCTGCGGCTGCGGCCCATTCCAAACCCTAAACCCTAAACCCTAAACCCTAAACCCTAAACCCTAGTCGCTGTGCGGCGGCCACGCGCGCGGACGCGCGGCACTCGGGCGAGCTGCTGCTGCCCTGCTGCTGCTGCTGCTCCCGCTGCGGCTATGGCTGCTGCTGCTGCTGCTGCTGCAGCAGCAGCTGCTGCTGCGGCTGCTGCGAGCCGCTGCGCAACAAGACAAAAATAAAGCTCTGGCTTTTTCTTAATTGATAAATTAGAAGTGGCGAAATCACAAAAAACCCGGCACGACAGCTGCTGCTGCTGCTGCTGCTGCTGCTGCTGCTGCTGTCGCTGCTGCTGCTGCTGCTGCCCACAGAAGCAGCAGCAGCGGGGGCTCAAAGGCAGCGAAAACAGGGTTTTCTACGAAAAATACGGAAAACAAAAAGATAGCTCTAAACCCTAAACCCTAAACCCCAAACCCTGAAATGGAGTCTCGTGGGGTCGTTGGGCTGGGGCTGTACATACACCCGAAACGCATGCACGCCTCCTCTTCGGTGTTTTGTTTGCAGCAAAAATAATAGTCCATTTGGAGTCAATTTGCGAGCTGCTAGGGTTTAGGGTTTAGGGTTTAGGGTTTTGGCATGTGTAGGGCGCCTCGCGTCCAGCCACGGGGCCCCTACACCTTGAGTGCTAAACCGCAAACCCTAGACGCTAAACCCTAAACCCTAAACCCTAAACCCTCGACTACAGCGGCTGCTGTAGCGAAGTCCAACCAAGACAAACAGCGGCGGCCGGCCATGGCCAAACCCTAGAACCTAAACCCTAAACCCCAAACCCTAAACCCTAAACCCTAGGCCTGCAGATGCCGTCAGGGCAGCCTCTGTCTTCATATCCAGCGCGAAACCCTAAACCCTCAACCCTAGCTCTACACTCTTAACCCTAGAGCCTAAACCCCAGGCCTAAATCCTAAACTCTAAACCCTAAACCCTAAACCCTAAACCCCAACAAATGGCCTTAAATAAGAGCAGTTTGCTGCCCCTTTAGGCCCAGCGGCGGCCGCCTGCATTCGCCCAGAGCCCACGCCTGAACCCTTTTTTAGGGTTTAGGGTTTAGGGTTTTGGTGCTCTTTCAAAAGGGCAGCTCGCAGAGGACAATGTGCTGCAACAGCAGCAGCAAACCCTTGTTCTCCCATTGCGGTGTACGCGGAACTCAGCAGCCGCTGCAGCACACAAACCCTAAACCCTAAACCCTAAACCCTAAACCCTCGCGCTAAACCCTCGCGGCCACCCCGGTTCGAAGAAGACACCGCTGCGCAGCGCGGCAGCCCAAGCCTAGGGTTTAGGGTCTAGGGTTTAGGGTTTAGGGTTTAGGGTTTAGCACCGCTGCAGGGTTTAGAACGAAACACTTTGTGTCTCCTAAGGTGTCTATACACCACAAGTTCCGGCCCAGCTGCAGCGCCGCTGCGCTGTCTCCTTCGTCTATGGCGATTGAGGCCTAATCACAAACCCTAAACCCTAAACCCTAAACCCTAAACCCTAAACCCTAAGCCTCGAGCCCTCGCTGAAGCCCTCCCCTCGCCGCCGCGTCTTGAAGCGCCTTTAAGTGAGGGTTTAGGGTTTAGCGCTTAGGGTTTAGGGTTTAGGCAGGGGGCGGCCTTCGGCCTCCGGTTTAAGTGCGTCAGCAAGCCGAGGGTTTAGGGTTTAGGGTTTAGGGTTTAGGGTTTCGGACAGCGTTTATGAGAGCCTCCAGCTCCGTTTTATCCTTCTTGTTTCTTTTCATTTCCATTATCATCTCTTTTAGGGTTTGGGGTTTATAGCCCAGCGACCGCCAGCCCAGATCTCTCTTCTTGTCGTACGCAGCAGAAACGCCCAGCCCTGTCCAAACCCTAAACCCTAAACCCTAAACCATAAACCCTAAACCCTAAACCCTAAACCCTAAACCCTAAAATTCGAGCTTCAAAAGCCCCATTTTCTAACCTCCAAACCCTCATCAGGGACCGGCAGAAAACCCCACGAGGCGGGCCTGATTAATCTTAAACCCCGCCTTGTAAACCCTAAACCCTAAACCCTAAACCCTAAACCCTAAACCCTAGCTCGCAAGCACCAAACACCGCTACGCAACAAGCAAAGCTGCGTAAAGATATCCGCGACAAACCCTAGACCCTAGTGTGTCCGATCGAGGGTTTAGGGAGACATTTAGAATCAGGGTTTAGGGTTTAGGGTTTAGGGTTTAGGGTTTAGGGTTTACCTGAAAGGTCCATTGCCAAACACACCTTCTTGCGTCTTGCTGCCCACGCAGACGCGCCCTTAGCAATATCAGCAGCTAGCTGCTTCAAATCGCTGCTACTGCTGCTGCTGCCGCTGCTGCTGCTGCTGCTGCTGCCGCTGCTGCTGCTGCTGCTGCTGCTGCTGCTGCCGCTGCTGCTGCTGCTGCTGCTGCGCTGCTTTAGGAAATCAAGAAGCTTTATACAGAGTGCCCTGCGTCCGCAAAATAGTGGCTTAGGGTTTAGCTTTAGGGAATACGTCTCACTGACTGAAGCAGCAGCAGCAGCAGCAGCAGCAGCAGCAGCACTAGCAGCTAACAGCAGCAGCAGCAGAGGCAGCAGCAGCAGCAGCAGAAGCTCAAGCGGTAGCAGCAGCAGCTGCAGCAGGAGCAGCGGCAGCAGGAGCATGAGCAGCAGCACCAGCAGCAGCAGGAGAAGCGCCAGCAGCAGCAGCAGCAGTAGCACCGCCAGCAGCAGCAGCAGCAGCAGCAGCAGCAGCAGCAGCAGCAGCAGTTTACTTGGCCTGCGGATTTAGCTGCCCACTACTATTGTTTGCTGCTTCCTTTTGGCTGTTCTCCACTGCGTGCCGAATCACAGCAGCAAAGAGCAGCGGCAGCCCTTCTGCTGCTGCTGCTGCTGCTGCTGCTGCTGCTGCTGCTGCTTTGGAGGGTTTAGGGTTTGGGTTTGCTGCAGCGTGGACTGTATGTACAGCTGAGGCCCTGGGGTTGTTCAAAACCACAGCTTCTGGCTGCTGCTGTTCTCTGTCTCTAAACAAGCAGTAAAGTGGGGACAAACCCTCGCTGCTGCTGCTGCTGCTGCTGCTGCTGCTGCTGCTGCTGTTGCCGCTGCTGCTGCTGCTGTTGCTGCCGCTGTTGCTGCTGCTGCTGCTGCTGTTGCTGCTGTTGCTGCTGCTGCTGCTGCTGTTGCTGCTGCTGCTGCTGCTGTTGCTGCTGCTGCTGCTGCTGCTGCTGCTGCTGTTGCTGCTGCTGCTGCAGCGCAGCACGGGGATGCATTCGGGGAGGGTATAAAAGCCCCGGGAGTGGTAAGGGGGGAAAGATGCGGCGGGGTTTTCCAGGAGGTCGAAAGGCCCTGAACGCAAACCCTAAACCCTAAACCCTAAACCCTAAACCCTAAACCCTAAAATGTCGTTTCGCCCTTCCTTAGCTTTGCTGGGAACCAAGGGATGAGGCTTGCGATGCTGCAGCGGTTGGACACACGGGCCTAGCGCTTCGGAGAGGGATTAGGGTTTAGGGTTTAGGGTTTAGGGTTTAGGGTTTAGGGTTTACCGCAGAGTGTAAGCCCGACGGCGTGAAGCGCTTGTTTAGGGTTTAGGCCTGCTGGGGTGTACGTACAGCAGAAGTCCCAAAGGGCGAAAAAGCCCACAGGGTCACTTGAGGAGTTTTTGTTGAAATAAAGACAAAACTGCTGCTGCAGCAAGACACACATTTGCTGCTGCTGCTGCTGCTGCTGCTGCTGCTGCTGTTGCTGCTGCTGCGTCTGTTGGTGAA
>NW_013654398.1:17500-24496 GCF_000499385.1 Eimeria necatrix
GGTTCAGGGCGTCGGCATAGGGTTTAGGGTTTAGGGTTTAGGGTTTAGGGTTTAGGGTTTGGGTTTAGGGACGGTGGCATATGCAGAGTGCAGGTTCAGGGCGCGTGCGCCTTGTTCCCTGTCCCGCAGTGCAGAGGGCTTGGGGCCTAGGGTTCGGGGCCTAGGGTTTAGGGTTTAGGGTTTAGGGTTTAGGGTTTAGGGTTTAGGGTTTGGTGCAGGTACAACTTGGAAAACTCGCCGCACCTGCGGGCTGCCTACGAGTTGGACGTGGCTTTGCAGGAGTTTTCGGAGTGTCTGTACAGCGGGGGTTTGAGGGTTTTGGGGTGTACAGACACCATAGCTTCTGAGGAGGACTTGCAGAGGGTTTTGCATGCGCTCGAAGAAAGGGTTTTGAAACCCTTTTCTTTTCAAGAGTGGTTTAGACTCGAGCCCGAGCCCCTCATAGAGGCCTGGCAAAAGGACATTTGTGCTGCTGGCCAGCAGCAGCAGCAGCAGCAGCAGCAGCAGCAGCACGAGATCACCACCGCCCAGCAAAGGCGCGATATCCTCTACCAGATGGTCCGCAGGACGGGGGTTTAGGGTTTAGGGTTTAGGGTTTAGGCTCTAGGCTTTGGGGTTTGGTCCCTAGCTGCCCGCTGCGGGAGAGGCGAGAACGCCTCCGTCGCGCGCCGCGCCCCAAAGGCGAGGGTTTAGGGTTTAGGGTTTAGGGTTTAGGGTTTAGGGTTTAGGGTTTGCGGCTTCAAGAGGGGGCTGCCGGGGTTTGTGGGTCGCTTTGTTGCCCCGGGGCTGCGTTTCAGGCCTTTGCTTCCCAGACCCCAGGGTCTAGGGCCTAGGTTTTAGGGTTTAGGGTTTAGGGTTTAGGGTTTAGGGTTTAGGGTTTGCGTGCGTCAGGCTTTGCGAGAGTGCGGGAAAGCGCGTGGGCGTCCGATATCGTTTCCCGAGGGTTTTTTGGTTTCTTTGTTTCCTTCAATTCATTATTTGGCGGAGTTGGAAGCAACTTTGAGAGAAGTGAAGCAGCAGCTTCTTGCTGCTGCTGCTGACTGCCACAGCTGCTGCAGCAGCAGCATCGAGGGTTTAGTTCGCTACGAGCGGCTGCAGTGCAAGAAGGGGCCCATCCGGCCAAACCACTGGGAGGCCCTGGTGCCGCGCTACTTCACGCCTTTGCCCAGCAGCAGCAGCAGCAGCAGCAGCAGCAGCAGCAGCAGCAGCGGCAGCAGCAGCAGCAGCAGCAGCAGCGCGAGGGGCCTGTGGCTGTTGCAAACAACGGCTGGGTCATGTCTTGGGATGCCACGAAAGATTTTGCTGCTCCAGGGTCTTTGGTGTATTTGCGAACCCAGCTGGTGGTTTGGTCCGACTGCGTCTTACTCCGGTAAACCCTAAACCCTAAACCCTAAACCCTAAACCGTAAACCCTAGAGCCTCGACGACGGTGAAGCAGCAGCACCCCGCGACACAAACCCCCAGCAGCAGCAAGCGCCTCGCCGCCGCCGCCAGCTTGTAGCCTTGCGCTTACGACCTAGGGTTTACGGTTTAGGGTTTAGGGTTTAGGGTTTAGGGTTTAGGGTTTGCGAGGGTTTAGGTACGGCGACGGCCCTGAAGACTGCCCCTTCTTGTGGGATATGATGGCGAAGTACTGCAGAGAAACCGCCAAAATATTTCCTGCTGTTCGTCTCGACAATTGCCACTCAACTCCTCTCCACGTGGCAGAGGTAGGGTTAAGGGTTTAGGGTTTAGGGTTTAGGGTTTAGGGTTTAGGGTTTAGGGTTTGCGTTGGGAGTGGGGTTTGAAGGTGCTTTGCTTCGCTTCGCGAGCGGGCGCCACGAGTGCCCCCCTGCGTGCGCGCTGGCCGCAGCGCTAGCTACCGAAGGTTTAGGGTTTAGGGTTTAGGGTTTAGGGTTTAGGGTTTAGGGTTTAGGGTTTAGGGTTTGTGTTTCGCAGTACATGCTGCGGGAGTGTCGTCGGGAGCGGAGCGACTTGTGGGTTTACGCGGAGTTGTTTACTGGAGATCAAAAAGTAGATTTGAAGTTTGTTTCTCAATTAGGGTTAAATGCTTTAATTCGAGAAGCTTTGCAAACCCTAAACCCTCGGGACCTTTGTTGGCAGCTGCAGCAGTTCGGGGGTTTGCACTGGGAGGGGCAGCTGGACCCGCGGCCGGCTTACTTGCAGCTGCCTGCTGCTGCTGCGGCTGCTGCTGCTGCTGCTGCGGCCAAGCCCGCGGCCGCTGCTGCTGCTGCTGCTGCTGCTGCTGCTGCTGCTGCTGCTGTGGGGGGGGGGGCCCCCGGGGGCCCCCTGAGGCCCCTCCCTGCCTCTCTTTGCCCCGCACTCTTCTACGACTGTACCCACGACAATGAGCCAGCAGCAAGCAAGTTCACTCCAGCAGCAACTCTGGCTTTTGCTGCTGTTGCTGCTGCTGCTGCTGCTGCTAGCGGCAGCACCCGCGGCACTGATGAACTTGTCCCCTTCACTCTTTCGGTGGTTCACGAGCGCCGCCTTTACCACGACTTCCACCCCGAAGTCCCGCTGCGAAACCCTGCTGCTGCTGCTGCTGCTGCAGCAAAGCCCGCAGCAGCAGCAGCAGCAGCAGCAGCAGCAGCAGCAGCAGAGGAGGGCGTGGAGGTGGTGTGGCCCGGAGAGGCGCAGCAAGTGGCCGTGCGGGGCGAGTGGGACGGGTGGGCTGCGGACGTGCCGCTGGAGCGCAGCAGCAAGGGTTTAGGGTTTAGGGTTTTGCTGCAGCAGCAGCAGCACTTCCGAAACCCTCAAGGCAGCAAAAAGGAGACAGTGCAATTCAAGTTCATTGTCGACGGCCAGTGGAGATACAGCCCAAGCAGCCCCACAGTCTCCGACGGCCGCGGCAACATCAACAACATTGCTGCACTCCCGGGGGCCAAGTTGCCCGGTAAACCCTAAACCCTAAACCCTAAACCCTAAACCCTAAACCCTAGGCCCCGAGCCCAGACGCTGAACGCTGAGAAGCGGGGGCCCGAGGGCTCTCTGCCCCGGGGGCGGCGGGGGTTTCGCCGGCGCTGCTGCTGCGGGCGGCCTCCCCAAGGGGAAGGGTTTAGGGTTTAGGGTTTAGGGTTTAGGGTTTAGGGTTTGCGCGCAGGGTGTTTGCCCGGGCTGCTGGGCGTGCGCCCCGTGCTGAACCGGCTGCACGTGCGTTTGGCTGAAGAAGGGTTTAGCCAATTTGCTGTTGAGCTTTTGGGAGAAGATTTAATTTTAATAAAAAGAATAAACCCTCAAACCCTAAATTGTTGTTTCACAATAGCCCGCTGCGCCTACCCGGGCTGCAACGCCGCAGCGCCGCTGCCCCCCGTGAGCCAAACCCCAAACCCTAAACCCTAAACCCTAAACCCTAAACCCTAGGTCCTCGCGGGGAGCGGCGCCCCCGAGGAGCGCGCCCTGGAGCGCGCGTGTGCCGCGGCCAGTCTGCGTCTTTTCAGCATTCAGCGTTAGGGTTTAGGGTTTAGGGTTTAGGGTTTAGGGTTTAGGGTTTAGGGTTTAGGGTTTAGGGTTTGGCGCAGGTGGTGCTGAGCGGGAAGATAACGGAGGTGGCGTTGGTGGCGAGTTTGCATGCAGAGAGTGGGGCTGTGGGGCGGTTTGCTGCTGACAGCAAATTCATAAATGGAGTTGAGGGTTTGGCGAGGGTTTACGAGGGTTTGGAGAGTGTGGGGCGGTGTACGTACACCGCAGCGAGCGGCGAAACCACGCTGCTGCTGCAGCAGCAGCAGTTCCCGCCGGGGTCTGCTGCAGTGCTGTTCACGGCGCCGGAGGACCCCTTGCTGCTGCAGCAGCTGCAGCAGCAGCTGCGCGAAACTGTGGAAAGGGCCCCCGCGCTGCTGGCAGCAGCAGCAGCAGCAGAACTCAACTCTCTCCTTTACAAGTGCAGCAGCGAAGAAGAAGATGCATCTTGTGGGGCCCGCGGGGTGTACGTACTGCCGGGATATGGACCACTGGTCTACAGTGGTTTGGCGGGTTTGGTGGGGGTTTTCGACGCAGCGCGGCAGCAGCAGCAGCAGCAGCAGCAGCAGCAGCAGCAGCAGCAGGCCGTTTGCGAGAACCTCCGCAGCGGCTTGTGGCTGCTGCAGTACACCGTGGACCGCCTCGCCGGCCACAGCACGCTGCTGCCGCTGCAGCAGCAGCTGCAGCAAACCCTGCTGCTGCTGCAGCAGCTAAAAGGCTACAACTGGATAAGACCCTACATAGTGGACCGGCTGGTTTGTGGGGTTTACGCGCAAGTGGGGGCTTTGGTCTGGTCCCGAATTCCTGCTGCTGCTGCTGCTGCACCTCGCTCTCGCCTCGCTGCAGTGCTACGGAACTGTTGCTTCCGCCCCACTCTCCTGGGGATCGGCCGATCCCAGTCTTGCTGCTGGACTGCCCCACTTCTCCACGGGCTTTATGCGCAACTGGGGCCGCGACACCTTCATCGCCATCCGGGGCATTCTCATCGCCACGGGGTAGGGTTTAGGGTTTAGGGTTTAGGGTTTAGGGTTTAGGGTTTGGGGTTTGGGGCTTGCGGTGTGGGGGTGGGGGTTGGGGGCTGGGGGTGCCTTTCGTCGCCATCAGGGGCGTTCTCATTGCCCCGGGGTAGGGTTTAGGGTTTAGGGTTTAGGGTTTAGGGTTTAGGGTGCGGGGTTTGGGGGTTGCGGGAAGGGTTTAGACCCGAGGGCTGGGGTGAAGCGGGTGGTCTAGGATCTAGGGTTTAGGATTTACGTTCAGCCTTTAGGGTTTAGAGTTTAGGGTATAGTGTTTGGGGTTTAGGGTTTAGGGTTTAGGGTTTAGGGTTTAGGGGTTTGGGCGGCTGTGGGGGCGCGACGAAGTCACAGCTCCCCACCCCTGAAGACTCATGCGTTATGCTGTAGGCCCCGGGGTTTAAGCATTAGGGTTTAGGGTTTAGGGTTTAGGGTTTAGGGTTTAGGGTTTAGGGTTTGTGCAGGCGGTACGCGGAAGCGCGCAGGGAGATTCTGGGCTACGCCCGCGTTTTGCGTCATGGGCTAATCCCTAATTTGTTGGATTCGGGAAATAACCCTCGATACAATGCAAGAGATGCCACTTGGTTCTTCATGCAGGTCCAAACCCTAAACCCTAAACCCTAAACCCTAGACCCTAAACCCTAGGCGCTGCGCTGCGGGCGGGCGGGCTTCGAGGGGCCCGCGCCCGGGGAGCTCCTGGCGCGAATGAGCGCCGTAGACGTGTCCAGGGTTTAGGGTTTAGGGTTTAGGGTTTAGGGTTTAGGGTTTAGGGTTTAGGGTTTGGGGT
Source organism: Eimeria necatrix (assembly GCF_000499385.1). NCBI lineage: Eukaryota > Apicomplexa > Conoidasida > Eucoccidiorida > Eimeriidae > Eimeria > Eimeria necatrix. Next base: position 22,756 of record NW_013654398.1, read on the forward strand.
TTAGGCAATCCAAGACTACTGCCTGGCGGCTCCCGAGGGTTTAGACTTTCTGCTTTGTCCCGTCGAAATGAAATATGGAAAAAATGCTTCTCAACTTCCAGAAGAAGAAATTCGAAATATTGGAGATGTCATGCACCACATCCTGGCCTCACACGCCAAAGTAGGGTTTAGGGTTTAGGGTTTAGGGTTTAGGGTTTGGGTTTTCAGGAAGCGTGTAGGGCTTGTGGGTCTACGGCTAATTATTAGGGTTTGGGGTTTAGGGCGTGTGCGTGGGCGTTTTGCGTGAGCGCAGCGAGGCTCCACGAAGGGTGCATGCATTGCTTAGGGTTTAGGGTTTAGGGTTTAGGGTTTAGGGTTTAGGGTTTGTGGGTTTGCAGGGCATATCATTTCGCGAGTGGAACGCGGGCAAACAGCTGGACGAGCAAATGACGGAAAAAGGGTTTCAAATAGACATTTATGTAGACCCTAATTCAGGGTTTATTTTCGGGGGCAATGACCGAAACTGCGGCACTTGGATGGACAAAATGGGCTCTTCAGAAAAGGCAAACCCTAAACCCTAAACCCTAAACCCTAAACCCTGAAAAGACCTGCAGCCTCACGCCCGAGCCGCAAACCCTAAACCCTAAACCCTCATGCTGTCTTTTCGAGGAGGGAGCGACCGGGCGCGTGCTGCTGCTGCCCCCCCACCCTACACCCTAAACCCTAAACCCTAAACCCTAAACCCTAAATCGTGGTGCGTCGCGCAGGCGGGGAACAAGGGTTTGCCGGCGACTCCGCGGGACGGCGCAGCAGTGGAAATAAATGGACTTTTGAAGTCGAGTTTGCGATTTGTTTCAAAACTTCCAGAAAGGGTTTTTGAACACAAGTCTGTTTGTTTTCGAGATGGGTCGGAGTGTCTGTACACCCGGTGGGACTCGCTGTTGAAAGCGCGCTTCGAAACCCTTTTTTTCGTCCCGCTAAACCCTCAAGAAGACAGCCAGTACTTCCTAAACCCTAAATTAGTGAATAGGAGAGGCATCTTCAAAGACACCTTCAAAGCCTCCACTCCCTGGGCCGATTTCCAACTCCGGCCCAACGCATGCGTCGCCCTCGCAGTCGCCCCCGAACTCGGTTTAGGGTTTAGGGTTTAGGGTTTAGGGTTTAGGGTTTAGGGTTTAGGGTTTAGGGTTTCGGCTTTGGGGGTTGGGGTGCGGGGTTTAGAGGGAAGAGCGGGACCTGCGGGCTGCGAGTTGGATGGAGGGCTGGGTGCTCGGGGTGGGGATCCGGCAGCACGAGGGTTTAGGGTTTAGGGTTTAAGGTTTAGGGTTTAGGGTTTAGGGTTTAGGGTTTGGGGTTTAGGGTATTGCAGGCTGGGAGCAGCGTGGGGGGTAGAGGTTCACGGGACTAGGGTTTACTGCGGCTAGCGGGTGCGCGCAGCGGTGTGTGTGCGGGGCTTGGGCCGAGGGTTTAGGGTTTAGGGTTTAGGGTTTAGGGTTTAGGGTTTGGTTGCAGGAACACGCGCGGAGTTACTTGAAAGCGGTGGAAGAGGTTTTGATGGGACCCAATCAACTCGGACTCAAAACCCTAGACCCTAGCGACTTGGAATACAGACCAGATTATGATAATGGAGAAGATAGCAGCAACAAAGCCACTGCCCACGGCTGGAACTACCACCAGGCACAAACCCTAAACCCTAAACCCTAAACCCTAAACCCTAGCTGGCCGAAACACAGACCCTAGCGACTTGGAATACAGACCAGAT
>NW_013654399.1:15000-17500 GCF_000499385.1 Eimeria necatrix
CTGCTGCTGGCACTGCAGCAGCAGCAACAGCAGCAGCAGCAGCAGCAGCAACAAAATATAAATATATTCCCTGCAGAGTTCTCATAGCAGCAGATAAACAAGAAATAGATTGGGATTTGCTGCAGGCAATTCAAGAAGCAGGTTTAGTTTATGATGGGAAAATGATCGTCAAACACGACTTCAGCGTAAACCCTAGACCCTAAACCCTAAACCCTAAACCCTAAACCCTAAACCCTAAACCCTAAACCCTAAACCCTTAGCCCTAAACCCTAAACCCTAGGCGCTAAACCCTAAATGCTAGCTGATAAACCTCTGAACCCTAAAACCAAAACCTTAAGGCCTCTAGACGCAAGGCGCGAGCCTTAAACCCTAAACCCTAAACCCTAAACCCTAATTTCACTCAAATATTTATTTATTTATTTATTTATTTTTATTTTTTTGACAGACAAATGACCCTTTTATTTTTGCTGCTGGAGCCTCAGCAGAATTCGACAGTGGGTTTAGACCCACGAGGTTGACAGATTTGAAACAAGAAAAATATTGCCCTGAAGAAGTAGGGTTTAGGGTTTAGGGTTTAGGGTTTAGGGCTTAGGGTTTAGGGTTTAGGGTTTGACGGGAAGAGCCGTGCCCCTGCATGCAGGTTTCCGCAGCCTCTTGAACTTTTCAGGGTTTAGGGTTTAGGGTTTAGGGTTTAGGGTTTAGGGTTTGAGGTCAATGCCCAGGGATTCAAGCGTGGGGTTTTAGGGTTTAGGGTTTAACACCTAGGGTTTGGGTTCTGGGGAGTCGGTGCCTAGGGTTTACTGCTTAGGGCTTAGGGTTTAGGGTTTAGGGTTTAGGGTTTAGGGTTTAGGGTTTAGGGTTTAGGGTTTGCGTTTTGCGGGCAGCTGGGGTTTTACCTGGCAGCAGCAGTGGGGCGTCGGCTAAACCCTTTTTTTTTGAGTTTTTCTTTTCCAAGTTTGGGAAGTTTCATTTATGACTTTTTGCTGCTCGACAAAAGTACCATTAGGCCCGACAAAGAGGCCCTAATGCTGCAGCAGGGGGTAAGAGTTGCTGCAGCAGCAGCTGCTGCTGCTGCAGCAGCAGCAGCAGCAGCGAGTGCAGCAGCAGCAGCAGCAGCTGCTGCTGCAGCAGCAGCAGCGAGTGCAGCAGCAGCAGCTGCAGCAGCAGCAGCAGCAGCAGCAGCGAGTGCAGCAGCAACAGCTGCTGCTGCAACAGCAGCAGCACGTGCAGCAGCCGCAGCAGCAACAGCTCGAGCAGCCGCAGCAGCAGCAGCAGCAGCAGCAAATGTTCAAACTGAATAATTAATAAATGGTCTTTTTATTGTTTAAAATAAATTAATTTTTTCTTTTGCTGCAGATTGAGTCTTTTCATGTAATTCCCCCCGAAGAAAACATCAAAAAGTATATTCAAGGTCTTGAACAAAGCAGCAGCAGCAGCTTCAGCAGCAGCAGCTTCAGCAGCAGCAGCAGCAGCAGCAGCGGAGACAGCATGACCATCAAGATTCCCAGGACCAGCAGCATCGGCAGCAGCAGCAGCAGCAGCAGCAGCTGCACCAGCGGCAGCAGCAGCAGCAGCAGCAGCAGCAGCAGCAGCAGCAGCTGCACCAGCGGCAGCAGCAGCAGCAGCAGCTGCACCAGCAGCAGCAGCAGCAGCAGCTGCAGCAGCTGCACCAGCAGCAGCAGCAGCAGCTGCAGCAGCAGCAGCAGCAGCAGCAGCAGCAGCAGCAGCTGCAGCAGCAGCAGCAGCAGCAGCAGCAGCAGCAGCAGCGAGGACCGTTTGAGTTTGCTGCCGGTGTTTTCTTTGCCAAAATGCAGCAGAGGAAATTTGCCAGGAAATTTGTTTTGCTGCTGCTGGAGTGTATGTACAGGTTGCTTGTGCGAGTGAGCTGCAGCAAAACTTTTTATTTATTTATTTATTATTTATTTATTTATTTATTTATTTATTTATTTATTTATTTATTTATTTGTTTATTTGTTTATTTATTTACTTATTTGTTTATTTGTTTATTTATTTGTAAACCGCAGCTGGCTTATTTCGCCAAATTAGAGGCACAGGAAGGCTCAGGGTTTAGGGTTTAGGGTTTAGGGTTTAGGGTTTAGGGTTTAGGGTTTAGGGTTTAGGGTTTGTGCTTAGGTATACTTATTTCCCTGCAACGCCGGAGACGGAGGACTTTGTGGTGCGAGCAGTTGCTGATTAAATAAATAAATAAACAAATAAATAAATAAATACATAATAAATAAATAAATAAATAAATAAATAAATAATAAATAAAAAAATAAATAATAAATAAATAAATAAATAAATAAATAAATAGTAAAGCTTTTGCATCAAAAATAAATAAAAAGATACTGTTTAAATGCACTGATAGGCTGCTGCTGCTGCTGCTGCTGCTGCTGCTGCTGTCACCGGTGCTGTTGCTGCTCTCATTGCTGCTGCTGCTGCTGGCGCTGCTGCTGCTGCTGCTTTTGCTGCTGCTGTTGCCCTTTCGTTTTTGGTTGCT
>NW_013654400.1:15000-25007 GCF_000499385.1 Eimeria necatrix
AGCAGCAACAGCTGGCGTTGCGGTACAGTGTCCTAACGGGCCCCAAAGAAGCAGCAGCGTCCTGCTTCTGCAGACTGCTGCTGCTGCTGCTGCTGCTGCTGCTGCTGCTGCTGCCTTGCTGCTGTTTTCTCCGTCCTTGTCGCTTCCTGAGACTGCTGCTGTTGCTGCTGTCGTTGCGGTTGTTCTTGTTGCTGCTGTTGCTGCTGCTGCTGCTATTGATGCTGCTGCTGCTCACCCCTGCCAACATCAGCTGCAGTACTGATGCATGTCTGGCTGCAGCTGCTGCTTCCAGAGACTGGAAACAACTTCTCAATCTGCTGCTGTTGCTGCTGCTGCTGCCGCTGCTGCTGTTGCCGCTCCTGCTGCTCTCGCTGCTGCTGTTTTGAGGCGGCGTGTCTGCGGAGCAGAGCAGCCCGAAGAAGGCCTCCAGCAGCAGCAGCTGCTGCTGCTGCTGCAGTTACTACTGCTGCCGTCGTTTGCCTACAGTGGGGAGCGCTGCTGTTGCTGCTGCTGTTGCTGCTGCTGTTGCTGCTGCAGCAGAAGGCACGACTGCGCAGGAAGCAGGAGAGAGCTGCTGCTGCTGCTGGGACAGATATATTTCAGACAAAGCTCGCACAAAAATGCCAGTGTCGCAGTATTTTTTGCTGCACATGTAGTGTACGAGCAGCAGCAGCAGCAGCAGCAGCAGCAGCGGCAGCAGCAGCAGCATCGGCTGCAGTCCGTGCCTCGCTGCACGCCGCTGCCCCACAGGAGGAGCAGCAGCAGCAGCACATCGGATGCATCTTATTAATGTATTATTTCATTGTTGTCAACATTTGAATTCGCTGCGAAATTCAGCAGCAGCAGCAGCAGCAGCAGCTGCTGCTGCTGCTGTTGCTGCTTTTGCATCAGTAGATCTGGCACACGCTCACTCAAGCCCAGCCGCAACCGCAGCTGCAGCAGCAGCAGCAAAGTTTAATAGAGTACTTTTCAGCAGCAAATAAATAAGCAGCAGCAGCAGCAGCAGCAACACAATACCTACTACTGCTGCTGCTGCTGCTGCTGCCCACCAGGTAGAAGCTGCGCCCGCCCTCGAGATTCCATGCCGTGTTCTGCTGCTGCAGCCGCTGCTGCTGCTGCTGTTAAAGGCGTAGCAGGACCACGAGCAGCAGCAGCAGCAGCAAGAGCAGCAGCAGCGAGGGCTGCTGCAGCAGGGCGAAGATTCCCCAGAAGCCAGCGTCCGGCTGCTGCTGCTGCTGCTGCTGCTGCTGCTGCTGCTCCTCGTGTCAAACAGCAGCAGCAAGAGCAGCCGCAGCAGCAAAATCTCCCTTCCCCTTTTCTTTTGCGTGGCCTAAATAGCGATGCTCGCACGAGCCGGCTGCTGCTGCTGCTGCAGCAGCTAGATGCAGCAGCAGCAACAGCAGCAGCAGGCCCTGCTGCTGCGCCCTTTCAGCAGAAACGCGCAATCTCTTTCATTTCTCGGTGGAAATTATCTCAGCAGCAGCAGCAGCAGCAGCAGCAACAGCAGCAGCAGCAGACAGGAGCTCCACCCACCGAGGAAGAGCAAGCAGCTGGCCACAACGGGAGCAGCAGCAGCAGCAGCAGCAGCAGCAACGGCAGCAGTGAGCGCCCCGCTGACGCAAGACATTCAGCAGCTCTTGAGAACGCTCAGGAGCAGCAGCAGCAAGCAGCAGCAGCAGCAGCAGGCAGTGAACCAGCAGCAGACGCACCAAACAGCAGCAGCAGCAGCAGCAGCAGTAGTAGCAGCAACAGCAGCTGGCAGGGGTTGACAGATCGTTTGCTGCCTTTGCGTCGTTCTGCAGCTGCAGCTGCGGATGCTGCAGCAGCAGATACTGCTGCAGCAGATGCTGCTGCAGCAGATGCTGCTGCAGCAGGTGCTGCTGCAGCAAGGAGTCACGCAGCAAGGTCTGCCGCCGTCGCAGCAGAAGCAGCAGCAGCAGAGGCAGCAGCAGCAGCAGCCGCAGACCCAGCAGCAAAAGAACAAGCTGCTGCGGCTGGGCAGCATGCAGCGCGGAACCCTGAAGCGCTGCCCAGATCAGCAGCAACAGCAGCAGCAGCAGCAGCAGCAGCAGCAGCAGCAGCCCCGTTAGGTGCTGCAGCTGCTTGGCGGCAGCCGCAGCAGCTGCAGCAAGAGCTGCTGCACTTGCTGCAGCGAGCAGCAGCACTTGAACGCAGCATTGTGAACAGCAGGAGAAAGCCCCTTGTGCTGATACTGGCGGGGGCAGGTAAGAGGCGCTGCTGCTGCTGCTGCTGCTGCTGCTGCTGCTGCTGCTGCTGCTGCTGCTGCTGGAGGCTTGAACTTACTGCGTCCTCAGCTTTCCGATGCTCCACTTGCTGTTGCTGCTGCTGCTGCTTTCTTGAGTTTGCTGCGGCCCCCGCACCTCAGTGCCCGTCCTGCTGGTGGCGTTGCTTCTGCTGCTGCTGCTGCTGCTGCTGCTGCTGCAGCTGCTGTTGCTGCTGCTGCAGTGGTGGCCCAGTGGGAGCGGGTGCGGCGGCGCGTGGGGATTGAAGGGGCCGAAGTTATTAAAGAGGGAATGAAGAGTCAGCAGCTGCAGTTCACAGGTCAGCAGCAAACCTGCTGCTGCTGCTGCTGTTGCTGCTGCTGCTGCTGCTGCTGCTGCTGTTGCTGCTGCTGCTGCTGCTTGCGTCTCGTTTGCTGCGGCTTCCGCTGGCTCCTTTTGTTCCTTTCTACTGTTTCTTTTGTCTCCTTTTGTCTCTCTTTTCCCTCCTTGGGCCTTCTTTTTCGTGCTGCTGCTGCTGCTGTTGCTGCTGCTGCTTCTGCTGCTATTGCTGCTGCTGCAGTGCGCACTGTGTCTCTGGTGTATCTCTAGCTGCGGAGTTCTCCAAGCAGCTGCTAGACGATATACTTTCAGACAAAAACGTAAGCAGCAGCAGCAGCAGCAGCAGCAGCAGCAGCAGCAGCAGCAGCAACAGCAGTAGCAACAGAAGCAGCAGCAACCGAAGCAACAGCAAAAGCAGCAGCAGCAGCAGCAGCAGCAATATTAGCAGCACGAGTGCTGGCAGCGGCGCCAACAGCTTTCGCAGCAGCAGCTGCAGCAACAGCAGCAGCAGCAGCAACAGCAGCAGCAGCAAGGGGACTGCGGGTTTGCTGCTGCGTGTGGGGTGTATGTACAGCTGCAGCAGCAAGCCAGCCGCTGGCTGCTGTCTTTTCTGGAAGACAACAGAGAAGCTTTTGCTGCTGCTCTTTCCGGTTTGCTGCAGACGGACGTGCTGCAGCAGTCCGTCTACGCTTTGGCCCTCAACCTCCTCAAGTCAGCTGCTGCTGCTGCTGCTGCTGCTGCTGCTGCTGCTGCTGCTGCTGCTGCTGCTGCTGCTGCAGCTGCTGCTGCTGCTGTTTCTCTTGTCTCTTATTGTTTTCACCTTTAGCTTCTCCTGTGTCTCTTTTTTGCGGGTTATCTTGCCGCCTGTTCTGCTGCCTCCCCACATCTTTCCGCTGCTGCTGCTGCTGCTGCTGCTGCTGCTGCTGCTGCTGCTTTGTGCAGTTATTTGTCCACCAATGAGGCAGCACAAAAGAGCATCTCCGACTTGCTGGTCTACGCCATTTTCCTGTGAGTCCTCAACTTGCTGCTGCTGCTGCTGCTCCTGCTGCTGCTGCAGCATCTCCTGCTGCTGTTGCTGCAGCCTCTCCTGCTGCTGCTCCTGCTGCTGCTTGTGCTGCTGCCGTGTGTCTTTATCTCTTCTTTTTCGACTTTGATTTGCAGCACTTTGTTTATTCTTTTTCTTTTATTTATTTATTTATTTTCCAATCTTTTATATTTTTATTTATTTCTTTGCATTTATTTATTTTCTTTTTGCTGCAGCCCTTCGGCGCAAACTGCTGCTGCTCTTTGGGTCTCTTCAATCTTCAGCAGACAAGACGTAGCAGAAGCAGCGCGGGCTTTTGTGTACGTTGCTGCTGCTGCTGCTGTTGCTGCTGCTGCTGCTGTTGCTGCTGCTGCGGTTGCTGCTGCTGCTGCAGTTGCTGCTGCTGCTGGCTCTGCTGCTGCGGCTGTTGCGGGTATAGCTGCTGCTTCTGTGGCTGTTGCTGGTATTGCTGCTGCAGCTGCTGTTGGCACTGCTGCTGCAGCTGTTGCTGGTACTGCTGCTGCAGCTGTTGTTGGTACTGCTGCTGCAGCTGTTGCTGGTATTGCTGCTGCAGCTGTTGCTGGTACTGCTGCTGCAGCTGTTGCTGGTACTGCTGCTGCAGCTGTTGCTGCTGTTGCTGGTACTGCTGCTGTTGCTGCTGCTGCTGTTGCTTCCCTGTTGTTAAATTCGTTGCAGCTACTGCAAGTAACAGTGTGTGCGTTCTCGCTGCTGCTGCTGCCGCTGCTGCTGCTGCTGCTGCTGCTGCTGCGTTGTGATGTTTGCTGCAGTGCTAATGAAGTTTTAAATAACTCTTATTTGTATGACCAGCTTTGCCTCACTGTGAGCAGCAGGAAAACTTTACTTTTAGGTTCTGCTGCTGCTGCTGCTGCTGCTGCTGGCATGCTGCAGCAGCTGCTGTTGCTGCTGGGCCTGCCCATCGCTGAGTTTGTGCATGCTCTGTAGATTTCATCATCAAAGTGGCAGCAGCTGCAGCAACTGCAACAGCAGCAGCAACAGCAGCAGCAGCAGCAGCAGCAGCAAATGCCTTGTTTGCTTCGCAGCTGGCCCGGGCCTCGTGGGACGTTTTGCAAATGGAAACAACAACTGCCTTATCTCGAGATGTAGTCATGCAGGTCCTGCTGCTGTTGCTGCTGTTGCTGCTGCTGCTGTTGCTGCTGCTGCTGCTGCTGCTGCTTCTGCTCTTGTTGCTTCTGTTGCTGCTGCTTCTGTTGCTGCTGCTGTCAACCATGGTTATTCTTGTTGCTATCGTTGGCGTTCAAGGAGGTGCTGCTGTCTGGCGTTCATGTGGTTGCTGCTGCTGCTGCTGCTGCTGCTGCTGCTGCTGCTGCTGCAGGTGTTGAAGGACCCTGAGCTACAGGACTACGCGACTACGCTGCTGTGGCAGATATTCAAATCTGTGTTGCAGCTGCGCTGGTACGTCAGCAGCAGCAGCAGCAGCAGCAGCAAAAACAGCAGCAGCAGCAAACGTAGCGGCAGCTTTCTGGGTCCAGTGCATGTGCTACTGCTGCTGCTGCTGCTGTTTTGGTTTCTTGCTTTTAACGCAGGCTTGGAAATCGCAGCAGCAGCAGCAGCAGCAGCGAGCCGTCAGCAGCAACAGCAGCAGCAGAAGCTGGCCCGTCATCTTCACAGCAAGCAGCTGCAGCAAGCGAAGAGGCAATTGCTGCTGCTGGTGCTGGCCCCGAGCGGCTGCAGCAGCTGCTGCTGCTAGATGATTTGCTGCTGCAGTACGGCGACAGCAGCGGGCTTGCCAACGGAGGTAAGCTGTTCTTCCCGTTGCTGCTGCTGCTGCTGCTGCTGCTGCAGTTTGCGCTGCTGCTGCTGCAGCTCCGGCTGCCAGCGCGCACAGTTTTGCTGCCCTTTCGGGTGTGTGCTGAGGTGCTGCTGCAGAGGCTGCTCTGCTGCAGCAGCTGCGCCTGGGGCTCAAGAGCCGCATAACAGCAGCGCAGCAGCAACAGCAACAGCAGCAACAGCAGCAGCAGCAGCAACAGCAGCAGCAGCAGCAGGACACTCCGCCTAGAGACGTAGACGAAACTCCTGGCGCTCCAGGCAGCGATGGCTCGAGGAAGCAGGAGCAGCAGCAGCAGGAGCAGCAGCAGCAAGCACAGCAGCAGCAGCAGGAGAAGCAGCAGCACGAGCAGCAGCAGCAGGAACAGCAGCAGCAGCAGCAGCAGCTGGCCTGTCAAGAGACAGAGACAAATCATTCCGAAGATAAGAGCGAACTGAACGAGCAGCAGCTGCATCAGGAACAGCAGCAGCAGCAGCAGCAGGGTGTGCAGCAGACTGCTAAGGAGGGGCAACAGGAAGATTCTATTCAGCAGCAGCAGCAGCAGCAGCAGCAGCAGCAGCAGCACGGAGGCAGTAAGGACGTGCTGCAGCCGATTCAGCAGCAGCACTTGGATGCTGCAGAGCAGCTGCTCGAAACAGATGGGCAAGGACTGCAGCAGCAGCAGCAGCAGCAGCCAGGAAAGGCAGAAGCAGCAGAAGCAGCAGCGCCTGCCACTGTTTCTGCGGGTGCTGCAGCAGCAGAAGAAGCAGCAGCAGCAGCAGAAACAGCAGAAGCAGCAGCAGGAAGCCCAACGGGCCAGACGGAATCTGCTGCTCCGGAGCGACACGACAGCGGCCCCGCAGCAGCTATATTACCTGCTGCTGCTGCTGCTGCTGCTGCTGCTGCTGCTGCGCCATCTTCCGAAGGAGGTCCAGGCGCTGCAGCTTCTGAAGCAGAGACAACTCCAGAGACAACAGCAACAGCAGCAAGTGCAGCAGCAGCAGCAGCAAAAGCTGCTGTCATCTCCGTCGGCGGGGCGCTGCTGCGGGCAGGCCTGCGAGCGTTTCAGGGGACAGCAGCAGCAGCACATGCTGCTGCTGCTGCTGTGTCACTTTTGGCTTATGCGTCGGAGCTGGATCTGCTGCTGCAGCAGCTGGAGGAAGACGAGGAGCAGCAGCTGCAGCAGCAGCAGGACTTGCTGCTGCTGCAGCAGCACGGAGAAGCAGCAAGCGAGCCCGCAGGAGCTGCTGCTGAGCTCCGTCAGCTGGCAGCAGCAGCGTGGGCGATGATTAGGGCACAGGCTCATTTGCTGCTGCTGCAAAGGCACAGCAGCAGCAGCAGCAGCAACAGAAACGCCAGCAGCAGCAGCAGCAACGAGGAGACAGGAGAGCTCCAGTAACAGCAAAAGCAGCAGGAGCAGCAGCTGCTGCAGCTGTTTACCCCGAAGGAATCTGTTTACTGGCAGCAAATTAGTAATCCCCTGCTTCCCTAAGCTGCAGCAGCAGCAGCAGCAGCAATGAGACAAGGCTAAGACCCCCTGCTGCTTCTTCTGCCGCTGCTGCTGTCGACAGCAGCAGCAGCAGCAGCGGCAGCGTGATAGACAACTGTAGAGCTGCAGCGTTCGGCAGTAGTTAGCCCCGTCTGCAGCAGCAGCAGCTGCAGCAGCAGCAGCTGCAGCTGCAGCAGCAGCAGCAGCAGCAGCTCCAGCATTTGTGTGGGGCCCCCGGGGCCCCTAAACAGCAGGGGCCCCCTCTGGATTTTTCTTCATAACTTTGGCAGTTTGTTAATTGTCTTTGTGCAGCAGCAAAAATGGAATTGATGGAAAATAGAATAAATGAAATTAAAAATAAAATGCAGAAATATAAAAAGTGGAAAAAGGTTTTTAAATAAAATTTTAATTAAATAATTTATTCAAATTAGTGGAAGAAATGCGCAGAGATGCGGTAGCCAGGATGCTGCTGCAGCATATGCGCGCCGCTGCAACAAATGCGTGCAGCAGCAGCAGCAGCAGCAGCAGCAGCAGCAGCAGCAGCAGCAGCGGCAGCAGCGGCAGCGCGAGTGCTCTCGCGGGTCTAATTCGGAAAAAGAATTAAATGTTTAATTTAAATTCGAATTTGAATTAACTTGGAAATTAAAAAAGAAGTGGAAACAAAATTAATTTCGGCGGCGGGTGTACGTACACTCGAATCGCAGCAACAGCAGCAGCAGCAGCAGCAGCAGCAGCAGCAGCTGAGGCAGGTATACCTAGGAAAGCTCTTTTATGCAAAAATAAATAAATAAATAAATAAATAAATTAATTAATTATCAATTAATTAATTAATTAATTAATTAATTAAAATAAATAAGTAAGAATGAAAAAGTAAAGAACAATAAACGAATAAACAGATAAGTAAATGGGGCAGCAAATAATTAGGCAGCAAATAAATAAACAAATAACAATAACCGGCCAAGTAAATAAACAAATTAATACTAAAGAAATAAACAATAAATAAATTCATTAATAAATAATTAATAAATTAATTAAATTAAATAAATAAATAAATAAAGTTAATAAATAGAGGGGAGGGGCAGCGGACAAACAAAACAAGAAAAAAAGGAAAGTGGAGAAAATAAGAAAGAGAGAAAAGATTAAATTAAATGGATTAATAAATGAAGTGAATTTCGTCAAAAGTCTTTTGTTTTAATTTCTTTTGTTTCAATTTCTTTTATTTTATTTTGTGTTAATTTAATTTATTTTATTTTTATTTTTTTTTAAATTCTTTTACATCAAAAAAGATCTTATTAAAAGCTCTTCTGGCGAAAGATTGGCAAAGATAAGTCCTTAGAGAAAGAAAGATAGACAAATTTATTTTATTTTATTTTTTTTATTTTTGGATTCTTTTTGGTTTATTGTTTCTCTCCTTTTTGTTTCCTTTCTGCGTGGAAGGAAACGAAAAGAAGTAAAAAAGTAAAAATCAAAAAATAAAAAATAAAATAAATAAAAATAAATAAAAATCAAAAGTCCTGCATTTTTTTGAGGTGCACGTACACCTGAATAAGGCTTGTTCTTCATTTTTAATTTCTTTTTTAAATCTTTTTTTTATTTTAAAAAATAAAACAAAAAACAAAAACAGAAGAAGATTAAAAGGAGACAGAGACATAAATGGGAGACGAAAGGGATGAAAGAATCAAAAAGGGAAAAAAGAGAAAAAATAAAAGGAGAGAAAAAGCCAAAGAAAAAGAAGTAAAAGCAAAAAAAGAAAAAAAAGAAAAAATAAAAAAAAAGATTAATAAATGAGACAAAAGGGGACGGAAGAAGAGAAATAAAAGAGTCAAAAGGGGACAAAAAGAAGAAGAAAAGAATTTAAAAAAATAAAAAAAATAAAAAAAAGAAATAAAAAAGAAATAAAATTAAAAATAACTCCAACACGGGGCTGGTGGTGTAGGGGTATCACGTTCGCTTCGCATGCGAAAGGTCCCGGGTTCAATTCCCGGCCGGTCCACTTTTTGAAATAATTGTTTTAATTGTTTTAAATAGTTTACTTTTTAGTTATTTTAATTGCTTTCATTGTCTTAATTCTTTCAATTATGGTAATTGATTTATTTGGTTTAATTTATCTAATTGATTTAATTAATTTGATTGATTTAACTGATTTAATTGATTTATTTGATTTAATTGATTTGATTGATTTAATTCTCTCAACTGTTTTAAATATTCTGATTGTTTTAGTGTTTTAAGTGCTTTGGTGGCCTAAATCAAATAAATGTTTTTTATAAGTTGAATCAATTAAATCAATTAAATCATTTAAATCAATTAAATCAAGAATTAAATCAATTAAATCCACTAAATCCATTGGATTAACTAAATCAGTTAAATATGTTAAATAAATTCATCAATTACTTTAAATTGAATTATTTCAATTTTTTAATTTAAATTTGAGAACTCTTTTTTAATTCAAGTTTTATATTTCCTTTTTTGTTGGTACAACCAGGTGTAACGACAGCGCCATTTGTTCATTACTTATTTACTTATTTTATTTATTTGTTTATTTATTTCTTTGTTTGTTTTTTACATTTTAATTTATTTATTTACTTATTTGTTTATTATTTATTTATTTACAAACTCTTTTCGTTCTTTGTTTTGTGCAAGCAACTGTACGTAACTTACAAAAAAGTCCATTTTTCAAGTGAACAAAAAGAATTAAATATTTTTAATTTATTTCTTTTTTTTAAATGTCTAATTGCACATTTAGCTGCTGGCTCTGTTCAGGTGTACGTACACCTGAATGCCCCCATTTTGCACGCACAGGGCAAATTCACTTTTTAATATTTTGTAGATATAAATATAATTTAAACTAAGAAATCTTTGCATGTGCATGCACCTTTAAAGAACCAACTAAACTATATCTTAATATTTGCTTCCTCCCCAGAGAGGTCCCAAAGGGGGCCCCCAAGGGGGCCCCCAAGAGGGCCCCCGAGGGGCCCCCAAGGTGGGCCCCATGGGGGGCCCCCAGTGGGGCCCCACGGGGGCCCCTAGGGGGCCCCCTAGCCGCGCGCCTGGACCCCAAAAGAGGGTTTGAATAGAATCCTTTGGGGGCCCTTAACAGGCCCTTGTAGAGGCCCCTCTGGGAAACCCTAGAGAGCCACTATGCTGCTG
>NW_013654401.1:0-25622 GCF_000499385.1 Eimeria necatrix
TACATTGATCATAGGTATCACCTGTGGGGGCGCCGCCTTATGCCCATGCGGCCGCTCTGCCACGATGGGCTTCGGAGTCGCGTGGCGATGATGGGCTGGCGTCCCGCTAGGCATTTTGTTGACTGACATTGTAGAAGTCTCCTGCGGTGTGGCGCCGATAACGCGCCCGTTGCGGAGATGCATCCCTTAACGAGCGAAGATTTCTAGGCACGAGTTGTTAAAACATAGTATTTCTACTCCCAAGTCCGGAAAGAACAAAGATTTCATTCCCGGAACAGCCCCCAAATGTAGTGGATAGCGCGTGCTGCTGCGACTACGCTGCTCCTGCCCCTCGAGCAAGCCTACAAACTACACCTAGCGTAGGCCCATTTCCTGGAAACTGTGGCTTAATTTCATCGAAATACAATAATTCTTAAGTGTTTCAGAATCTGTCTGTTCGATTCGCCCCACTCTGGGAGCTCGCCTCCTAGGCCCTATGAGGAGGAGGCCTGCACTGGTGCCGGCGCTGTCGCCAGCCCCAGTCTCCACACATTTTCCACATATTTCACGTATGCATATTAACTCATAGACAATCTGCCTTACTTTTATCCTAGTAGGAGGGCCCTGTCGTCCTCCAGTGTTGCGACCCCTTGTAGGTCGCTAGCTAGCTATCGTCTCAAGATCACTAGCAAGCCCCATTGTAGTGCCTGTGCACTACAAAAGAAACGCAATGTTGATTCCTGACAGTTGAGGCTGTGAACGTTCTGACCATATATGCTGGTCAATTATCTGCTGAAGAATGGTGAATGAAAGCGTGTTTACCTATCGCTTCGGGAATACTGCTGTTCGCAAGGTATAAAATTGGCTGGGTGATATTCTTGTCAAATTGTCGTGCATGGCAATGTGAAGTGCATGCGTCCACCGTCCACACAGCTTTTTTTCAAGATCTCGCTGTTAGAATTCCTTGGAAGTTTGAGTTTCTTTGAATCCACATAAAAAATGAAAATAATGGGCGTTTAAAAACGAACGGACGTTTCCTCAAAAGGCATACAGGGGGAGGAAGCCTCGCCAAGACATTTGTTGACCGCAGCATCCATGAGCAGTTTGCACGGATCTAGGCACATCAACGTCTGATTTAGGTGTTATTCACGCGCACTTGATTGAAAACACCAACTTCATGGCCTTAATTAGCGGGGTTACTGCATCGTTTAGTGACGAGGTTCGTTGAGACATCAAAACTATATCTGCTTATCTGTTGCGCATGCTTCGAAATTTGCTTCATTGCAATCCCACTCTCGCAACTGCTGCGATGAATGCTCGCCGGAACTTGAGTCGAATGCACCTTGAAGAGAGCTATGTATAGAGCATTGGTTTGCCAGGGAGTAAGTTGCAATGCTTGTAAGCTGTCGAAACAATATTCAGGGTTTGGCCATGCAAAATGAGAGATACCCTTCGCGAGAATAAGTGTGTTTAGTCGCTGGGTTGTATACGCGACGACGTCTGACTTGAACGGTGATATCTTTTGCATGTTAGGATTCTGCAAAGGACAGATTGCTGGTAGGCATCTAGACGTTTTGCTCGCCGTTTTCCTCGTAAAACTGTACACAAAATTACATATTGTGCTCACGTTCTGCTGTGCTCTCAGCAGTGACTGCTCTCTTTCTGTTGTTCCCTTAGAGGTCACTGCTCTCTAAAAAAAGCAGACAGCATTGAATACCGAAGGACTAGGTGTACTTCAACTGTCTTCTCAGTGTTAGGCTTGTTCCTTGTTGTACAGTCGTAACTGGCTTCGACATGCCGTGCTTTTGAACAAGATTGCAATATATCTTCAAAGCGTGTGGGCTCATGCAGCAAAAAGTTTTGAAGTGATGCTTTGAGAGCAGCAAAAGACCGGGAAACATATGAAAAGCGCTGGTTGCGAGTTAATCTTGCCTTCTTGAGGGAATAAGTCTTTAGTTTCCATAAAAGCAAACTTTAGTGCCGCCTTTAGGACGATTGGGCGAACTGGATCCCTGAAGAGTGCCACCCGAGAAACAGAGCCTTAGAGCTCTGTTTCTCGGGTGGCACTCCATGCTTAGCGTTTACCTACTATCTACAAAGCAAGGCGTTGCCTATCTGCTATAATGAAATTTCTCGCTACTAGAATCCTGATACTATATTCAAAGCAGGCATGATGCATTAAAGAAAACGCTCCCGCATGAAATGCCCAAAACTGTTTTACTCTCTCCGGAGTGCAGATAGTACGTTACGACTTTCGCTGCCCCATATCAACTGGTAAGGTGGTCTTTTCTTCGATTTGCATTGGTGTTTAGTTCGTGTATTTCTTTCGGTTCCTCGCACATGCATACAAAGCGCCACCAGGAAAAAATCTGCGTAGCTAGAATGCAGACGTTGGCTTCGCTGGCGTTCGCACTATGATCCAAGGTAGCTCTAGAACCTGTAAATGCACCACTGTTGCACGCATGCGGAGGTTCGAAAACCCCAGCGAATGCACGCGTAGCTATCTGCACACAGTATAGGCATCCGAGTGTTGGCTTGCATGGGGCATGTGAACTGTTTGCATCACTGCCTGCCGGCGTTTGGTATTGGACCTCAACAACCGATGAGGACACCTACTGAGGATGATGCGACATGTGCCACATCACCTGTCTTTGCAGCACGTATAGGGCGGTGAAGAGGAACATGTCAGCAGAATCGGTCATCGCAGCGCACTGGCCTAGGAAGTCTGTCTATCTGGGTCTTTGCACGTATTCTCTGTGGCCTTTGCAGCCCTGCATGCTGCCTGGTGGTTCCGAGGCGCTGGCAGACCTTGGTAACGCCGGCATCGTGCCCTCCGCTAGTGCCCAGTGGTCAGTACGCAAAAGTTGTGGAAGAGGAAAAGCCTAATGAGGTACTAATTAGGCGATTTGCTGAAAGCGGCCGCGCCATGAGTGGCGAGTCTGTTCGGTTGGAAGATGTAGCACTAAGTGATCGCTTTTGTGTATTTGAAAGCTTCGAGATTGCATCCCTGACCAGATGCTCATACAAGGATTCTGCAATGGGACATAATGTTTCGTGTAAGTGTGCTACCACTGGAAGTGCAAGTCTTCTTGAAGGAAACAGGACTGAAAGCAAGGACGCAGGAAGGTGCACATTTCAGGATGAAGCGTGGAGAAGCAACTGCTTTCCCTGTGCCAGAGACAGACAGCTTAGTTGGTCCAAGGAGAGACAGACCGTTATCAACGGCAGTGCCGTATGCGGTATCGAAGTCGCGGGATCGTGCGCGGGTTTGATTATCCGAAGCTACATACTCGTTGATGAGGTTCGTAAGCATGTAACGTCGAGGAATTTGGAGAAAGATAGCCATGTAGCGTTGCTTTTGCTAGAGACTGCAGGATGGCTTTCCATTGGGATCTGATCCTCAGTTTGCCTCCAAAGTACATAGTACATATCGTTCTCGGCGCATTTGTCCCTCTGTTGGCAGGGTATTTCTTTAGCTCCCAGTGCGCCATTGATGGTTTTTCTCCCAGAGGAGGTTCATCTCTCGACGCATCATGTTGTGATGCTTGGCCTTGGTAAGATGATGGCTCGTAGAAGTCAAATCCTGCCAGTAATTGTCCACGCTTAGCGCTACCATACTGTGTGCGTATTGTGAACTGCAATCTAGCTTCGGTTTCATACTCCAGAAGAGCAGGAGTGGGACTCACAGACTCTGCCAGCATTGTGAAGGAGGCACAAGCGACCCCTCTACCCAGTTTAGATACCAGGGAAGCTTCTAAAGAAGACTCATCCGATGACCCACATACAGCCCATCTTCAGTCAGCCCAAGGAGTGAACCATAGGTATGCAGTAACAAAGAGCCGAGCACTGGCCTCTTCAGCGGCGCCGTGGAGAAACCTCAAATTTCAGGAGCCAAATTAGTCCTGGAAGTGGACAGCACTATATGATGGCACGCGGCTAGTGGATCTTGGCATGAAAGTGAGTCTTTTAGACCTTCATCAAACAGCGCTGCAGCATTCTGATGTTGACGCGTTTTCATTTTTGGAAGAGTAGTCGAGTAATCAAGGAAGGTTCGCCACCAGGGTATTTTCAAGTGACGTGTGGGCAAGATGGCAAATGCCGAAAAAATCATTGACGTAACAGAGAATAGAGGACTGCGAAAAAGAGACTCTGGAAAGCGGATGCAGTGGTGACTTGCTGGGAACCATTCGGGATCCAGTGAACGCGACATGACCTCACCCGTGCGGACTGAGCTAATAGGGGCGTTAAAAACCTCAAAGGGCTAGCACAGTTTAGAACCAGTGAATGATTTAGTAACTTTGTACATACAAACATCTCCCGCTTAAAAGGCTTGCTGATGGCAGGAGCTGTGCAGAAACACACTGTGAGCATTGCTTCAGTGCACTTGCTTCCTAGAAATTCTTTGTGGCTCATGCGGGTGCAACTTTGAAGAACTAGGGCTTTGGCAGTAGCAAGATCTCACTGCCGGAAAGGCCGCTTCCAACGTTAGAAGTCCACATTTGCGGTGTGGTGAAGCACGTGAGAAGGGCATACAGAAAGTGGATGGAGGATTATCTGTTGCTCGTAGTCTATTCGAAACGAATTTCTCGAGGCAAGCAGTAGCTTGGAGTTTATCTTCATGCGGTGCTCTTCAGGGGCATTTATATAATCTGAAGGTGTACTGAACCGGATGAGGAGTAGGAAGTGGCGCCACAGTGTTAAAACCTGAAATACTGTGTTGTACCCAGAAGCGTCCACATTCAGGCGGGGCCTAAACAGAATTTCTTGGAGCCTGTTTTGGGGTGCAATATGTGATACTGGGCGTCTGCTAGCTTCCGCATGAGCAGTTCCGCCGTCGAGCGAATTTCTGATCGGTTAACTTTCGAGAAGCAGAAAGTAGTGCAAACGGGATGGCCTACAGATTCACCTAAAGCGTTTCGCGCACAGTTGGCACTTTGGCAACAGTGTACGTAGTACTCCAGCACAAATGCGCTGGGGTGGCCAGTTGCTGGTGCGTCGGGCTAATGCCTCCGCGGGTCGGTCTGTAGTTTCCTCGGGTGAGAAGCAGCAGATATAGTGATAAATATGGGGCGTATATGCTTGTGAAAAACGAAACCTGTAGATTGCATGAGTGCTGCATAGGCCAAGGCAAACAACGTGACTGTCTGTAAGCGGTCTAAGCCTTTTTGCGAAGCCTTCTTCCACAGTTTCAGGCTGCTTCTCATCAAACACCTTTTGATTTGATAGTTTGCCTACAGTAAGCTGTTCCTGCTTCGAAATAGCGCCGTCAAGCAGCAGCGGTGTAGCGCACCGCCTCGTAAACAGCAGCAGGTACAACGAGGTGTCAACGTAGTTCCACTGCCAGACAGCCACCTGCCAAAAATATGCAAAGGTTAAATCTTGCTGGGCACAGCTTGACAACGAAGACACTCTGAAGCAGCACTGCAGATACTGAACAGCGTCGCTCACGGTGATCCTGTGGGGGCTGACAACAGGCATGCAAAGGCTGGGCGCTTGGGCAGGAGAACGCGTTATGTGTTTGTAGGTTTTCAGTGCTCAAAGTGACAAAAGGCGTCTTACAAGGACACAGAACTTACACCAGAGCTGCCGCTGTTGTGAAAAACCGAAAGGTGAAATCTCGGCTGTCGAAATGGCTGACAAGGAAACTCCAGCGTTGGATCGAAGCCTGCAACAACTGTGTTTTGGGGAGAGCATTACGTTTGTAGATGACATCGTATGCAGTGACGGCCCTGTGTTCTTAGGTAGGTTCTCGGCAGTTGAGCAGACCACCAACAGACCACTGGTTGCCCTAGAATATATGGCACAAGAATTACGTTTTGTGCCTCGAAATGTAAGTAGCTCGTCTATTCTTTGCCAACATGCAGCGATGCGTAGACTTTTTAACAAGGTTGACTGCAAAGACTTGGCCGATTTGGTTATGAAGCTACCTGTAAGTGCTGTGGTGGCCCGCTTCGCAAACGCTCCACAAGAAGCTGAGAAGTGCAGCCTAGAGAGACTTTTCCAAGAGTGCTTTTACTCGGGCTTCCCAGATATTATCGAGTGGATTCCACCGGACGTCTCTGAATGTATGCCTCTGCCCTTCGCTTCACACAAAGTTTCCCCCCACTACAGCATGGATTTGACTCTCTGGTAACATTGCCAGGAAGTATCGCTCGCAAGAGCTTGCTTGCGTGCTCGCGCGATGCTACCACAATGTCCTCCTGCACCATCGCGAAGCACTTCCGAGTTGGCTGACAGACATTGCTAGAGCTTGCTTTTGTAACGCGATGCTGCCACAATGTCCTCTTGCACCATTTCGCAGCTCTCCCGAGTTGGTTGACAGACACGTGCTCTGGAGTGCAGGAAGCAACTACACTCACACCAAGCCTTCGGCAGAAGACGCCATACAACCTGGCATCTAGCTTGCCAAGGGTCCTTCCTGATATTTTAATGTGTCCCACGTGTACGTATGGTCTGCCAAGTCCTGTTTTGCCTGGAGAGACAGGAGACACCGCAACTGTCCAAAACGCCGAGATTACGGTGGAGAATGAATTTGCGCGCCGTGCAATACTTTTGTGGGCGAAGTTGGGCAGAAAAACGCGACGCACTGTAAAGACTGGCTCGCCTATTGGCAGTGAAGCGAGTGATCACAAGATTGTGTCATCTTCAGTGGACGTCCCGTGGGGCTTCATCGTTCCGGGAGGTAGATTCAGAGAAATGTACTACTGGTAAGCATCCACACTGGGGATCTCACAAGTCACCATGTTTTGCTTGAAGCATCTCCTTCGTATTGCGGATACCTGGACTAAGTAGAAGGCGCATTTTTCGTTGCAGGGACTCTTATTGGATTGTTCGAGGCCTTCTGTACAGTGGCATGATTTCCACAGCACGAGGAATCATACTCAATTTCGCTGAGCTTGTGAGGAGATTTGGATTTATCCCAAGTAAGCACAATGAGAAAGTTGTCCCCACCGCTCGTTTAGTGCCTCGCCTTAATTTCCAAGAAATCGAAACGTGTGTCTTCATGTGGTGCACATTATAGACGGAAATCGTTCGTACTACCTGACCCGCAGTCAGCCTCCAGTCTTCAGTATGATGCTATCGGCGTACTATGCATTCACTGGAGATCTTGAGGTGATCCTTAATCGCTAGGTTTGAGCCAACACTAGCATGCCTTAGCTTCTGGAACCAGTTATATTACTTTGCATTCACTCCTAATGACTGTTAAGTGTTGCGCAGCTTATTCGCGACACTTACCTTTACGTGCAACGTGAGTACTTTTACTGGATGGAAGGCGACTCACGCCAAGTGCACGTCACTTTCGGTGAGTTGTTCTCTGGAAGGAAACTCACGCGATGCCGACTGTTCCTATGCTTCAAAGATTGCAGAACCGCACTAGTGCCAAACATGGCCTGAATGAGGCATCATGGTGGTCGATATAAGTAGGCACTAAAAGCTGGTTCCTCTTCTGACTCTTTTAGAGAATTGCGTTTGTAGCTCTTAAGATGCGGGTTACTAGGAGTCATACATTGACGCTTTTCAGAAGGGAGGGATCTGCAGCTGAATCGTTATCTTGGCCATATCGCGGAGCCACGAACAGAATCCTGGGACACTGACGAGACAGTAGTTCGAACTGCAGCAGAGAAAGCCCGTCAGAATGGCAATCATGAGTTCTCTGCTGCTACGCGTTCCTGCATACTGCAAAATATTCGAGCAGCGGCTGAGTCGGTGCGTTGGGTGTGCCTGATCCCCTGGACCTGGAGCCGAACTACCTAAGGCCCGTTGTTTTGTGCGTTCTCCATTGTTTTTCATCACGACTGAAGTATTGCTGACGAACGCTCAGGGGTGGGATTTCTCATCGCGTTGGGTTCCAGATGACGTCGATGCAGTAACTGAAGGGGTGATGCCCGCCCTCCGTTCAGAATCATTTCTGCCAGTGGATTTGAACAGGCGCGTTCCAAGCCCTAAGTGCTGGAAGGAAAGCACAGCGCTTGCAGGCAACGCATAGAGTACCCGGCAGGTGCAGATGGGGAAAGTTGTTGCGGGCCTAGCAAGACGCTGCCAGTACTTGCTCAGGGATATGGTAAACCCTTACCTTGCTCACTTTGCCTCTGTGCAGCTTCTTATACCATTCAGAGCTCTATTTGCTCTACTTCGGGCGAGTACTCAACCAGTTTGACCCTCTGTGCGAAGGACGGAGAGCCCCTGAGTATTTTTTGAAATGTGCGACGGATCGCAGAGATGCAATGCTGCAGCTGCTTTGGAACGACGAAGCTAGCTGGTGGTCCGTTTGACCCTACAAACAAGGAGATAAACTCTCTGAAACACAAAAGCGTCAACTCTGTAGATTGTGTTTCTTTCATCGTTGCTTGAAAATAGCTTAGTGCTTTGAGCTGTTAACTTGGGAGCGATTTTGTGTGACTGTTGGCAACGCTTTGAGCGTCTCAAACGGTTTGGGGGCTTTTGCAGGTTTGATTTCGATATATTGAAAGGCCGACAGTCTACGAGAATAACGTCTGCTGGAGTTGTGCCCCTTCTGATGCAGATTCATTCATCTGTGAACGTACAGGCTTGTCGCCTTTTCGGCTTCGCATGTAGCTCTAGTGAAAATGCTGCTACTTGTACATGCCGTGGCATTACTCTCAGCGAGCGAAAGGGGGAGCCAACAGCTCACAAGAGGCAGCTTTCGTCGGCACAATTTCTTGTGGAGAAATCGGGCCTTTGGGACGCCTGGGGTTTATCAGTGAGTTTCATATGCTTTTGCACATTTGCGGTGCACACGGCATTCTGTTCATCAGAAAGAACGCTCATGATTCATGTTGATTTGTCATGTGACGGTATTTACAGGCAACCCAGGTCAAAACTGGGCAGCAGTGGGACAAGCCAAATTGCTGGCCGCCACTGGTCCAGATGGCAGTGGAAGCAATTATCAACCTAGAAGATCAAGCCTTGTTGAGTGCAATTAAATGCATGACGGATAAGTATATTTTCGCTTGCATACAGGTCAGTTTGTAGGCAATGTTCAGAAGATACAAGGAAAATTTTCGTGCCTTCGCTAGCATTTTGTGACGAGTACTTGCCAGCTGCATTTCACGAAAACTGCACTGCAAAGTACAGGCTGTTGTACAGGCTTGTTATAATGTCTGCTAAATATTGTGCACTGGCATCCCGTAACCTTATTTGCGCTCCGTGTTTCTCGTTCGTGTTTTGGCTCAAAGGCTTACAATAGATTAGGAGCACTGCCTGAGAAGTCCAACAGCTTGGTCTCCGGGTCTTGCGGAAGTGGAGGAGACTATAAGTGCCAGATGGGCTTTGGCTGGAGTATTGGCGTTGCTCTCGAGCTGTTGTTTGCTAAGCGCGGGACTTTCTGTGCCCAGGAAATGAAGGAACGTCGCCGGAAGTTCGGTTATGCATCCTATGCGCAAGCCTTGCAAGCCGCTCATAAAAGCTAACTTGCACACTTTCAAGTATTCTTGGCTGCCTGCAAGCTGATGCCAGTATTTCTGTCTACTTGGGGCTCTCATCACCTAGCAGCAAGTCATCTTATGTGGCAGGAAGCTCCATGTGCAATATCTATTCGCCACCACCTGCAATCGTATTGATGAACTTGTATAAACAGGCCTGCCCGCGTGGCTATGCCATTTGGTAGTACTTGAAGTCGGCGCATAACAGGCGCCAGACACGAAAGTACATCAAATTAACATTTTGTCATCTACTTGCTTGCTGATGCTGGAATAAGTGCTGCAACAAATAGATTCACTGCCCATTCGGTTGAGTTTCAACGGAGCCTCAGGAAGAGTGCAGTCATGTCGTCTGCAAAAATCTGTTCCTGGTTAATCCATCGGCGCCACGACTCCCGGGCAAGCTCCTCTGGTGCAGTTCTCCACTGCGTAGAACGCAATAAAAACTGCTGCGTCGCGTAGAGCACATCTCCAGGTGTAGTTTGTACGGAAAAAAAAGCATCTACACTAAGTGTTCTGGAATTTTTACAGGCTGAGAACATCTTTACCCCTTTTCTTTCGGCAGAATGGGCAATATCAACTGCTTCTTGGGACGAGAGAACGTTCCAGACACCGTCAGTGCACAGTAGAAGGAACGGGTCGCGTTTGACATCGACACGGTACTCTAGAAGAAACAATGACAAAATTGAGTTGCTTTGCAAATGGCAGGAAGGCAAGCTTTTTCCTTAACAGTCCAAAAGTGTTCAACAGTAGAGTTCACGAGCTGTATCAGCGGGAACTACAGCACAGTACGCGCTAATGGAAATACACAGCTCACCTACCCTTTATATCTGGTTTCGCTATGACACCTGCACTTCCAGCAAGTGTATCGCCGATTGACCGTGCCACGGCAAGGCCGGGAAGGTACTTGTCTGTAAGAAAGATCCGATGAAGGCCATCTCCTCGCGGTGCCCTGACCTCCCCTCCTTCAAACACCACATAAGGTACAAAATGCGAGTAAAACAGCACGCCTAGGTGGAACGGTGGTGCAGTGACTGAAGTTAGTTGAATTACCAGCTTTGATAATCCGGCGCAGTTCCCTTATATTTGTAGGAATATGGTCAACAGTGAGGTCGATAGCTCGGACCCCACAACCTGTACGTAATCGCCAAATACATGCCACGCCGAAGGGTGCATCCTCCCCGCATCCAACCAAGCCAGCCCCTACAACGATCCTGAATGGTAGTGTGCAACCTGAATCCAGCGTCACCTCGAGCCTTTGTGCTTGCCTACCATATTTGGAGAGCTTGCACAGCACAGCTCGGCTATTGCCAACGTGAGCTACAACAAGTCTGTTTTGTTCTCTCAGGTACACTATGATGGTAACTGTGGTCCCGCTGAGCTTGCTATCCAATCTGAACTCGCTGCACTTCGTTTCCAGATTATTATGGGCCTGAGAAAAATGCATTCACCGACCTGTCGCGCCGCATTGTAGCTCGGGAATCCAGGTAAGAGCAAAATATTTAGTCTATGCGAAACAGGCAATTGCTAGTTTCTGGAAGGAATCGAATGGATGCAGTATTTGCTACAGCCACGCTCACCCTAAGGAAAGCTTCCTGGAGCACGCTCCCAGACTTCAGAGGAAGATCAGGGTTGCGTATAATCAGCCTTAGCAGGTCTTGCTGAACTATGTTACAGATGTCGTGGCCGAAAGGACCATGCCCGTCGAGAACGCAACACACTGTGCACCCGTGAACACTGAGCAAAAGCATGCAGAAGAAACTACAGTACGACAAAACATGACTTGCGGCGTAGTTAATGGTGATGGCACTGTGGTGAGATTCTGCCTGCATGCATCGGGCAGGCTGTCGAAGCAATGAGATTGCAGTCAATCAACCGCTCACTGACAAACGAAGAATCCGTCATTGTTTGGACAGTTTGGCCTGTAACCTTTTTTGCAGACGACACTGACCCCTAGATTATCGAGCGAGAAAAGTGAGTCGACTCCCGTAACCCGGACAGCCTTCTCCTGAAGCAGTTAAGCGAAGATTTATGGAGCCTTCATGATCTGCTCAGTTTGCACCTTTGATTCATTTCAGTCCCACTCAATATATTGCTCGATTAACAGCAAGTCACTTCTATGGTTTGTCGCACATTGTCGTGCCACGGCACAGACGTTTCCTAATGATGAGAAACCTCCTTAGTATTTCCGCAAAACCTCCTAACCACAACCATGGAGACCAAATAAATGCCCTTGCCGTCTTCTGGAAACTCGTACCTCGAAGTTACATTGTGGTAAGTTGGTCGATATGCTGGAAACGCACAGACTTCTGGTTCTTCCACTATTCGCTATGTGGCTTCTTTTTAACGGTGTCAACTGTGTGGTGCCCTCCGGGGACACCGGTAGTGCGTGACGTATTGCAGTTGGCTGCTCTTCCCACCTTAGTGAACCAAACTTCCACTGTTTGATCGGCTCCTTCAGGTCTCCATCACATTGAAACTTCAGTTTGTGCTGTATCTGCACGTCATTCTGTGCAGTTCCTGATGAAGCACCGCCCCTTGTGCGTGGGTCTGCTTGTTTGCACGATGTTTCGAGGGCGTCGTTTCGTTCGATACCATCTCCAGAGTATTCTGGTGCACCTTCTGCCAATCTTGTGGAGGAAGGATGCCCCGCTGTAACATTTACCTTGAGGGCAGCGTTTTGAGGTCGACAAAATCGACCCAGGAGATTGGAATGAATGGCCCGAGCCAAATACGGCTGGGATTCGGGTACAGTTAGTATCCCGTTTCCGCATATTCTAACACCCAATATTGGTGAGACGCACGGATATTGCTGATGGGCAGAGGGAAATAACACTGAGGTAATTCTGCGCTCCTTTCGGCGCTCCTGAGACCGAAGCGGCCGAGCAAAGCAAGAAGAGCTCGTCCAGTTTCCGTCTGTCTTTAGCTTGTCCACCACCTGTGTCTCTGTGACGTGAGTATTCCCTGCGCACATGTCGCATATCGCATCATGCTCGTGGAATCGTTATACGTGTGCCCTTAATTATCTGTAAGAATAAAGTTCATGGGTCTACGCAGGTCGAGTTGGGCGAATTTTTGGCCTGACTGTGTGTCTGAAACTGGCGTGACTGACCTGGTGATGCACTGAGTTCACGGACTCCGTTTAGTTGTTTTGACCCGCAGGCCCCCATAGGGACCAATAGAAGACACTATGTCAAAATGGCAGCCGTCTTCTGCCGGAGTCAATAGGCCTTTTAGACAGCCTCTTCTTTCTAGATTAGGCAGCCACCACTAAGTTTAAAAAGGAGCTAGTCGGATTTGCTTCCACAAGAGGTCCCTAGATGATTCACCGAGAGGAACGCCTAATCCCCTTTTGTTCCAATGGTGACGGAAGCCACCCAAAACGCAGCAGCGTACTAGCGCTTTGGTTGCTCTCCGCAATCTCCAGAATGCTTCCTATGCAAATGTGGAAGTGATGGCACCTATCGGAGGACTTTTTCTCAGAGAAGGCTTGCGCTGGAGCTGCATTTGGTCCATCAATCAGCAGTAACAGGCGCAGGATCTGCCTTAAGAGTTGCGAAGGACCAGAAAAGCGGTGCTCTCTTGTTAAAAATCACACTTATGTGTCATTGCAAGCTGCCGAATCTCATTTGTGCAGCCTGAAGGGGGACTATGCTGCCTGTGCTGGTTGCAATGTTCGTGGGTGGTCACTCCACACTGAAAGTTGACGCAGATGCAGCGTAAAGTGGAGCCGTCATCAACCAAGCCTCCAATACTGAAAACACAAAGCTACACTGAAAAAAACAAAAGACTGCTAACGAGTTCCCTGCTTGCAGAGCATCCAATTCCGTACTTCATGCGGCAGTGCTGTCAAACGGACGCCCATGCCGACCGCTGCCCACAGGAGATTAGAAGAAACGATCCTTATCAAAACGGTGCAGACCAAAACTCATAAATACAACTTCTTCATGATATTTCAGGGAGGGTCTCTCTTGTTACACAGTAGCTTGATCTCACGGAGTCCCACATCATCACACCCTCGACCCCGCAAAGAGCACCGGCGTCGGGCTGCCCGCAGACGGCCTTGTCTTTTCAGACTGGAAGGAAGACTAAGCACTAAATTGCTTCACGTTTGCTTAAATCCGAAGCTTATTCCATAAATTCAAATTTCCAAGATCCAAGTCTCCTCCCTCCCCTAAATTTGGCCGCTCAGACACTGGGAAGTGTCAGGTTGCGGAGCGTCCTTTCCGGCTTCCCCAGTTCACCCTGCTCAATTGATTTTGTTGCTGAAGCCCGCATGATATTCATCTATGTAGATGTTTGAGGTTTCTTGAACTATAAGAGGAACCTGGACTAGTTGAACGTCGCGTGAGCTCCAGCTCGCAACTGCACAACAGGTCGAGCACTGTCAATACAGCGAAGTCTTCCGGTCCAGCCCGTGCATTGATTTAGTTTCTCCACAGCACAAGCACGCCTAAACCAAAAATACTAGCAACTCTGAGTACTGCTTAATCTGAAAACCCCCTGCGAGTACGAAACTAGTAGCTCTCCTGTCACGAAATGCCTCAACAACCCAGAGACAAGAGAATCGCTGCACCATGTGCTGTCAAAACATCCACTGCCGTCAATGAGCCACGAAACTTCCGCAAGGTAAGACAACACAGCTACAGAACTAGGTAGCGCAACGAGATCCCGGCAGAGTCATTGAGCATTTTTATGTTATCTACGACTCCCAGTAGCAACTAACGAGGCTTTGAGCCGCGATATGGGAAAGCCGCTTTTTCCTCTTTAGTTCTCTGAAAATAGAGCGCGTTAAGGCCTTCGCAAACCGGCATGCTACCAACGCCTCACGCTCTCTTCCCTCTAAACGACAAGCGAATTAATCGGCTGCCTATGCGGTAACGCTAATTTCTTATCAGCAGTCAAAAAGGGATGTTCCATTACGGCAAATGCTACGTCTACCGCAGTTACTCGCATGAAACATCTGCGGCTTATCACTTCTTCTTTGCAAGCCGCATGGAGAGCGGTTTCTGTGTTGACAGAGACCTTATATATCTCAAACCCCTACAAAAGACCGAATTCCTAGACTTTGTCTGCCTCGTCATTCCAGGTTTTCTGCAGCACAGCCACAAGAAGATCCACTTTCAGACGTCTTACAGACTTTCAACTGGGCCAGCTAAGGTAAAGCCCGTCTCTTGGAACACAACGCACCTGAGGACCGGAAAAGCTTCATCCAACTTGCGTTCGTAAGTGGCGCTAGGTGGAAGGTGGTTGTAGACTTCAATCAACGTGCTCACTGCCTAGGGTAACCCATGTCAGGACAGATAAAATATGCAAAGAGATCGTGACAGTTCAGGCTGTTTTTCCACCAAAGCTGCTTCACCTGCACCTACCTTGAGCTTGTCTTTGAAGTCCCAACCCCGAGATCGCTCAAGAACTCGAATTGCATGGGCAACGATGGCACGATCTACACAGCACACACAAACAAAAGGCGACGAAACATCCACTTGCAGAGCTGCAGAAGCACATCACCACAGGCCTAGGCCATAGTGAACCATTTGGGCCGGCCCGTTGGCGAAACGGCCACAACAGTTTAGGCACGTTTGCAAAAGATGGCTCACACTTTGCATCCTTCGGCAAAGTATGGGCCACGCGCTGCAACGTTGGATATCTGAACACAACCAGCACATAATTCAGATTCATCCTTGCAGTGTATGTGATGTTGGTCGCGGAACTCATTACGTGTACTAATTCCAGCCTGCTTTCTCGAGACTTTGTGGTTTGTACGAAAAGTTATCCCTCTTGAAAGTGCGAATGTGAGGCTCGATGCTCCAGCAGTCGCGTATCAACTCACCGAATCATCCTAAGCTCCTTGTCCGTTCCACTTTCCTCACGCCCCATCAAAATGGAGCCAGCAGTACCAGTAGGAACGGCAGAAACGAATCCGAAATGGTTCCGAAACGGATGGAACTCATGTATCCTGCAGCAGCGCATACGATTCACGCTCACAAGCTTCACCTTTTCTGCTCCCAGTAATATGCATTTCCCGGGGAAAGGGGCTTAGGCAACAGCTAGTATTATAGTCCTCACTGCTCCACTTCGGGATGCCTACATGTCAGAGTGTCTATTCTCCTCTAAATTTTGTAGCACTTGGTCCAACTCTGCACACCAACGTATATGGAGAACATCAGAAAAGCGGTATAGCAGCGTCAGGCTTGGCCTCGAACTTTTTCAGAAATGAAGTGGATGGCTGAAGTGCTGAGTGGATGGCTGAAAAGCTGAGAGCGTACCGCAATCGGCAGAGTTGACAGCCTTAAGCACTGCATTCACCTTCTGACCCAAACGCGTGCGCTTGTCGAAGTTGTAGCACGTGATGCCATGGAACGCAACTAAAGGCTCAACAACTTCCGGCGGTAGCTTCGCCTAAGAACGCAGCAGCACTGATCAGTAACAAGATATGACGCGGAAACTAAATCGTAACGCCGCGTGTTATCCTGATCCACTTACGGTAATCCTACGATGACCCAACTAGTCTAAGTTAAAGTGGTGTCCGCCGTTCCCTGCCGAAAAGTGGCGTCTTGATAGTTTATTCGCATGC
Organism: Eimeria necatrix; assembly: GCF_000499385.1. NCBI lineage: Eukaryota > Apicomplexa > Conoidasida > Eucoccidiorida > Eimeriidae > Eimeria > Eimeria necatrix. Next base: position 15,997 of record NW_013654401.1, read on the forward strand.
AGTTACTTCTACCAGGCGACTCACAGCAAGCCGCAACTTTAGGAGGTCTGGCCTCTTGTCCAGGTACTTATCAATCTGACATAACAACAAGAAGGCCGAAGTCGTTTCCATGAGCAAGTGGAACAGCAGCCAGAAAACTGAAAAACTGAGAAACTATATAGACTCCTCTGCAGATTCCTCGTCAGTTCTCGGCGTCTTCCTACGCATTAAGAGGCAAAAAACCCGCAGAAGACGCGGGAAACACTGACCATTGATTCGTCCAGCGCGTTGCGTGTCCCGCGCTCCTCCAGCAGTCTCTTGAGAGCCTGGCGCTTTAACATGTACGGGTTGTCAAAGTCAGTGAACTCATTCACAAGAGTGGGGCGACTGTACAGAGCAGCACACGGCACAAAATGAACCCGTGACCTCCATCGAAAGGCCCAATAGTAGAATGCATCGCCGTCCAGCACTCTATTCTCGAACGGTCTGCAGCCCGCAACCTTGAGCAGCGTGCGCTGGAGAAGCGACAACTGCATCTATGAGTGCCAAAGTCTTGCCTTTGGTCCATTAAGTCATGCCGGAGGGCTTGCTCCAATATGTCAACAAAACTGTCACTGAGATGGTCCTTGAAAAACATAGCTCAAGCTTACTCTGTGAAGCCAGTGCATGCTAGTGAAGATGAATGCACGGAGAACAAAAAGCACAACAAATTACTTAACAGCCTAAGCCCTGCACTTTGGCATTTCAATTCCGTATTCCGTTACGTGTTTGCACGCCCAGCATGCAAAGTTCCAATGTTGTGAGATTTTTACCCGGGTTTCCCACTCTCGGCTAAGCCTGGCGCAGATCTCTTCGTATACTTCGGCTTTATGGGCATCTTCCACCAGGCTGAGAGTCTGTGCTTCCTCCGTAAAATTTGCAGCCCTGCACAGGAAAATCTGTAGACTAGGCAGAACCAATGGAACGCCCTGTTTTCAGGTATACACATCGTTCAAAGAAAACGCAAAAGAACGCGTATACTATTAGTAGACTGAGCTATACTTGCGTACACCACTGGCGGCGCCTGCTCCTCAGACTGCTGAACCCGTTTAACTTTCCGCTTGCGCCGACGCAAATGAGCAGGTTTGTAAATATCTCGCAGACGTAGCGTCCGTTCCTGCTGCTCTTCCCGTTCGCGCTTTTCTGCTTCCCAAGACTGAAGCTGATTGTCTATGCCTTTAGCCCGAAGTTCTTGCCACTTTCCCATCTGAAGTCGAGCACCAGAGTGAACTCAGGCAAACAAGGGCTCAACTGTCGATCGTCACCCGCACACCGGCAAACAGGGGCTTTTAAGCTTTGTATACAGGCTTTCAGTGTATTCGTTTAAAAACATTTGGTCCACGATACTCTTCTCAAGCTCCTATAGAAGGCAATGCGCATGCATGGATGGAAAGCCTGCGAAAAAACTCCGACCACTTACGAAACTTCCGCCCTCCCTCCGATGTTCCTGCTCAAGCCGCATTCGGTCTTCAGGCCGAAGCATCTGGTAGCGCCGCAATAGGCGAGCAACACGCAAGCGCTCACAGTCTTCACCTGAATGAAATCGGGCAGAATGTTCTCCTGCGTCTCAGTCATCTGAAATAAAGCCGAATTCTCCGCTTCGGCGAGGCGTTGGTTTCTACTGGTTGTCTACCATGCTTTCACAAACACTCGGACTGGCATGCACCGGGTGAGAACGTCAATTAACTCAGCGATAGACTGCACTCATCAACTGTCAAAGCCAGACAGCGAAACGCCGTTGTGGGGAGACCTCTGTGCACAAGGATACCTCACTTCATTCGTCGCACGCAGACAATGCAGTGTGATCCTCCCTGAAATCTTACCACGCGTGGTTTTAACAGTGTTATCGTCCAATCTGGGTGCCGTAGAAAAAGCTCTCTGAACTTGTCTGCCCTGCAAAAGTGCTCCAGCACCCGCCGAGCCCCAAGTGCTGCTGGCATCGCTCCCTGCGCGTGCCTCTGCACATCTCTGATTAAATGCACGGCCCTGTCTCCTCTCCGTCACGCGACAGCCAGACAGCAGCCCTCTCCCTTGACGCAGGAAAGAACCATGGAGCCTGCATAGACGCGAGGCGCCTATGGCTGCAGTGCAGTAGAGGCCAATCGTGGGCATCTTCCATGGTCGTGAAAGTCCCGTTTATATTCCTTCTAAAAGGCATGCATGTTTGGGGTCTTCTATCGGGAAAAAATTGGGACAGCTGCAGCACTTCTAGGCGCTGATAATCCCTTGCCCCGAACCCCGTTCCCCGTTGTATGCCGTGTAGTTCTGTTCAATTCCCGTGGCCAACGCATCTGCAGGTCCAAAATTAATCATTAACATCACCATAGTATATTGTGTATTGCCGCCTTCCCCGTATTTGGGTCAGGCTACTGTACACAACGGCTCATCACTGCATGTGGCTGCCATTCGCGTGTGGCTGCTTAGACTATCAAGTACTTTTTCACCAGAAAGGAAATTGAGTATCTCTAGCATCTGAGATTCTCCATTTCACTGCCATTTGCCTCACTGTGTGGGCTACTTGCACAGCTTCGCTTGCTGTCACGTTGTGACGACCTACTCTTTTAGGTTTTTTCATCATTGTTACAAGTAGTGTTTTCTTGACACGAAATAACGTTGTTTCTTGTCTGATTTTTTTCCATTTGAGTTTGCGTTGATATTCTAGTGTATGGACACTTGTAGGGTCCAGCATGCATTCGTTACGGTTCAGGAAAGCCATCTGCACGGCCGATTTCCACGTGGATTCCCAAGTTGTGAAAAGGCGATGGACTTTTCTTGTTTCACATTATGTCTCTGCTTTCTGTGGCTAGGCTCACTCATATCAGAGCAGACAGTGGGGGATTTCACAGGAGCAGCTCCTTCCCCCTCAGGAAGCCTGCCCACGGAGGAAGCAGGGCACAGTCTGGTTAATTCCTTTTATAAACTGATTAACAGTGCAGAAGACAGTAGAAACTTGTCAAGCTTCTCTGACGAGCTTGCTTCGGCTGTGCTCACTGCACTGCACAACCTTTCTTCCTCATGTACGTTGCGGAACCTTCACGAAGCCTGCAACAACTCTTGCTATATCTTTTGTGCAGTTGTGCGACAGAAGGTCGCAGCTGAAGTTGATGCTGCATCCCACAATGAGATGCTTTCCAACCCAGACTCAGACAGCTGCTCGTCCAGGAACTACACGAGGCTGTGTGAGGAATTCCGTTCTTCGCTAGCTTGAAAATATCGACTGTTTTCCGTCACTACTCTTCCGCAGGCCCTGTTGGTTGGTACGAGTTAGGGGACGGGAAAACTTGCAAGGCAAGTCTCATTAGTTCTTTCGGACTGGATTGATTCATGCGAGTAATACCCACATCTCTTCAGGCCTCCAGCGAGTATAGAGGTGTGGCGGCACTTTGTCTTGGAGCAAAGGCTCTCTCTATATCGATTGTCAGGGGATTGTGAACGCACGGCAGACTTCTCAAGTATGCAGGGATACCCTAAAACAAATTGTGTCGGACAGGTCAATGATCTTCCAGGTTCCACACCGCTGTCGAAACAGGACTTTTCTCAGCGCTGCAATGTTTCATGTAGGGGTTGAACCAACGCAGTTCGATAGGGCTTTAGCCAGCTAATCAGACACAACAGGGCCATGTAACAGCACCTGCAAGGAAGACTTTAGGTGGCAGAGCTACTTCTTTCATGCGCGAAATCAAGTAGATATGTCGTTGCATCAGCGTCCCGTGTCCAGAAGGCTGGTCAGATGAGGGAACGCTTTGCAAGGCGCCTCCCAACTACAGCGGGAAGTGAGTTTGCTTCAATGTTTGCTTCAAAGAGATGTGAATTGTACTAATTGACGGTCTCCGGAACAGCTGTGTACTTCAGAAGCAATTTGCAGAATTTGACGAGCCATCGAAGGCTCGTTGGTAAGTGGCTCTTACGCGTCGCGCGAAACGAAGTTACTGCAGAACTATCCCCTTGCCGCCTCCAGGGCACAGGTGGATTCAAAACTGAGGCTCTTTGCTGTCGCAAGCCCTAATGTTCAACGAAAAGGCATGCGGTGTCAGCTGGCCGTGCAAAGAGTACGACGCGGACTTCACGACGAGCCCCTGCCCCGTCATGTGGAGCCTAAGCGGTTAGAAAGAGCAATGACAATATTTACCTCGAGGTGAAGCTCAACTGCCTACTGCAGTTGACGGCAAGGCATGCGAAGCTCCGCCTTCTTACGTGGGGCCATGCGCCAGCGTTCAAGACTTCAGTAGGGCCAAACAACTTCACCACTGAACGGCCAGCCCGCAGCTGGAGTGCCAGGTGGAGCCTCGGGTGCAGAAAAGGCGCGCATTGCAGCGAAGTGCCAGTTGGAGTGGCCACCCAATTTCCTGGCCCAGTACGACTTCAGTGAACCGTGCCCGCTGGGGTGGAATGTCTCGGAGCTTCCTGAAGCAGTACGTAGTTCAGTCAGCTGGTGCAAGCAACTCCAACAAACCGCCTCTGGCAGCTGCCGGAATGCGTAGCGTCAGGAGAGTACAGAGGGAGCTGCGCCAAAGTGCAGCGGCTCGCCGGCACAACTGACGAAGAGAAGAACGACTTCGTAGGTGCAGAGTGCGGCAGTGCAGTCACGTGCATTTCGCCACACTTCCCAAAATAGATGATGAAGTGTTCGGCGACGTGGCCAATCAAAGACGCTGCTGAACGGAATTACGCTGCCCCGTGCCCTTCTCTGTGGCGCTTGGATTCAAAGGAGTCAGGGATATGCGTCGCCCCGCCTACGTACCGAGGGCCTTGCCAGCTCCGACTGAGCTTTTTGCGTTATGACGCAGAGGTCAAAAAGGCTTTCGAGGGACGCTGCAGGGTACGTGCCGTTACAATAAAAACATTAACATGTCCTGATGATCTGCTCGAAGGCACACTTCCCGGCCTCGATTTTCTCAGTCCTGCCCAAGCTCCAGCCTATGGTATCCGCGCCCTTCCGCAACAAAGCTACGGGCCCAATCGGGTCCCCACCGACTAAGTTCCATGGCGTGGTTGTCCCGCCCAATGGCACAATATACTTACCGTCCAGCAACAGAAGCTATCCCACCACGCCGTTAGCGCCCCCGAAAGCCCCAGATTCAGGAGCATCTCGTGCTGCCGCAACACTTGCGCACATTAAGAAGCTCCAGCAAATCAGACCCTCTGCAACTGACGTGCGACTAAACTCAATGATTGCGGTACTTAAATATTAACTAGTGAGCCACGACGGACCCCATATTCTTACACTTCTGCGCTCAGGATTCTGTCCAAGAGCTCTCAAATCAAGGCGGGACGATGGGCCCCTAAACAGCTACCTGAAGTACTTCTTGGGAATGTTTACTTCTTGTGAATGTTTAACTCCCACACTTGGAAAACCCCCAAACATTATGGGCTCGCACTCGAGTATGGTGCCCATGTCTCGAAAGCAAAACGTTATCCGCACATCCAAAGTGTCCGGAACGAACACGCATTATAACATCGCGCTCACAAGTGGCCGCGAGGCTAGGCTTTCCCTACACGTATCCTCGGCAGAGACCCACCGGAGATAACTGCATAAATATGGATCAAGGAAACATTGGGACGACGAAAAAAAGCTGCTAAGTCGGAGATACCACGAGCCGATGAGACTGTCAACGCAGCTATCCCGTTGCGATGCGAGACCTTTCGTGTGGCAACAATTATACCTCTGATGTCAATCCTCCATGATGTCCAATGATGCATTTTCTTTTACAAATTCAAATGGGATCACCCGGCACCTGACAGAACTCTTCAAGTGGCGTATATGCGATGCGTTTAAGAGAACAAAGGAACGGCAGAACACCCATTCACAGCAAGGCTTTTTCTATGAATACACCTAAAGCCGCTTCATTAGACAAACCATGCTGAGGGTGGCGCACTGTCCAGAAACTGTAGGCATGCTGGACTGCACAAATTCAATAACGAGACACTACACAAATAGTATTCGGGTGTCAGGATGGCGGTACTGGCCTGGTGAGGCAATCAAGCGTAGTTGTTGTAGCCATTGCCGCCATACCCGCCGCCTCCATACCCACCTCCCCTGCTCCCACTATCATAACCTCCCCTCCCACCGCCGCTGCTCCCTCCATAACTCGAGCCACCTCCATAATTGCCGCCGTTTCCACCGCCATAGCCGCCACCAGTGCCATAGCCACCACCGTAGCCACCACCCCCGCCGCCTCCAAAGCCGCCACCTCCATATCCACCCCCACTGTAGCCGCGTCCCCCGCGGCTGCTTCCGTTGTAGGAAGGCGACATCCTGCGATTATCACCCTGAATAGAAATAGCAGCAGCAGCGAAAGTTTTCCAGTCGAGAAACAGTAGTTAGCTACACCCAAGGCTTGGGGAATGAAAAAGACCTACTTTAACAGGAGCGCCTCCAGGGCCAGTTACACGTACGGCCTTTTTCCGACCGTCATCTCCTGACTGAACTTGGAACTCAACCTCTTCTCCCTCACAGAGGTTTCTGAACCCGTCAGCCTTTATCTCCGTTTGGTGCACGAAGAGGTCCGTTCCATCATCAGATGTAATAAATCCAAAGCCCTAAATTCAAATAAGAACATTTTTTAGGAAGCTACAGTCGTCGCCACCAACCTACAGGCAATGTGGCTCGCGTTGCAGGGTGGGAGCAGAACTACCGGCGGACCTTCTTTGAATCAAACCACTTGCAAGTGCCCCTTTGAATATCGCTCATTTTCTCGATGCAGCCTTCACCAGAGTTCCCTATTCCTGAGTAGAAAATCGCCATGGGCAAAAGAGTGACAGTTGGACGACGGACGGACTGAAATAGAGGGTCCTCCAAAATAGCACGGGGGTCTAGGAATCGCATCCCACGCATTTATTTATTGACGCAATATGTCACTTCACACGCAATGAATTCAAAACGTCAAAATTGCTGTTAGCCACAATGAGGCAGCGTGCTCTGGCGGATGGTTGGCGATCGCGAAAAAGCGCCTTGAGGGACATTGGCAGAAATCACCATCGCAGTATATTTGAAAGGGCATCCCCCAAGCTTACCTTAACCAGATTCAAGACACAAAGAAACTATCCTGACAATGCATGTTTCTCTGAAACCTCAATGAGTACGTACGTGGGGTGGAGGAGGGGTGACAGCAGGCGTGCAGCTGGAGGCGCATCCCTGCCTGAACGAAACCGCTTGCGCCCAGCATAACCGTGGTAGGTTAACCCTAATGAATGAAGAATGAGCGACTGAGGATGAAATTTTTATTTTATGTTGTAGTCATGGATTACCTTGTCACTGAACAAGCTAGTGAAGCATATCAGAAAACTCTCAGCGCTCTCTCCAGCTACTCTCGAGGGGTAACCACCGAGATGAGTCAAGAACAATGCTCTATGCCACATACGTATTGATATTTCAAAAGACTTCCTATATCTCTTTCAGTCTTATCCTAGAAGAAGAAAAGTAGGGAGAAATACGCCCCAGACAAGCGGACGACCAACACTGCTTAACCGAGTAGACACTGGCCAGTTGGACGCTTGGAGCGGTCTCCTCCAAAGAGAAGTTGATAGCCTTGTACGTAATGGAATTCTCTGCCAAAGTGATATTACAAGCATCGTCTCAGTTGTCGCGGGTCGCCACATTCATCTCTAATCAGCATGAAGCCCTTGCGCAGTTCAGGGACAAATATCCATGGCTGAACAATGATTTACAAGTAGTATGCAGCGAATAATGAATATACAACCAGATGTTAGTGTAAAATATATCAACAGAGACGTGTCTTTCGTTCACCAATAATAAGAGCCATAGACGGGTGGAGATGTGCAGTGCTCTAAGACACAAGTTCTAGTTGGCGCCGAAAGTGAACAATAACTCCTAGAACTTTGAATTGAGTATTAATGATATTATGCTTTCAATTGAGAAAGCAAAAGGACCAAACTAGGCTGCATGTAGTAAAAAGTATTTTAAGATGAGACTATTATGTGCAAATGCACCTTCTAATTACACTGAAACAAAATATTTGTTGCTTTTTATCCTAGCTGACACACTAACGGCTGTTGTTCGCATACCGTAGAGTTTTGGAATACCCAATAGGTTTTAGGTGGAGAACGGAAAGCGTAAAATGGGTTTTCCGTGAATCACTGAGAGTTAGCAGTATAAACAAATCTACCCCGCCCCCCATTACTCAAGAGAAGTCAAGCCCTGCAAGAATTTATCTTTAATTGATTCTGTAATTATATGTTTCTGTGGCGTTTCGTTGGCCTTCCAAAATATTGAGTTAAGTTAATGTTGAAATGACGGCCCCAAAAGGAAGCCGTTACTTGGATTTAAAAGCCTTTGGGCACTTATTCAATTAACGAATTGTCTAGTAGCTCCATACAAAGTGAAACATTTGGGCGCACAGGTTGTAAGTGGCGTGATGTATACAAGGTGCTATGACAAAGTAGTGCGATAACTTTGCAAGAAGGCCAAATGTTCTCAAGTACTAATGATTTAAATAATGCTAAGAAAAGCAGAACGACTGCAACTGAATAGAAGTCCTGCAATACTTGAAGGAACCACTGGTCAAATTATGGGGTCGTCTAGTTTCACAATAACTGAAACAAGAGCAACTCTGCTGTGAATCTAGTAGATGAACAATGATTCTAAAGGAACCAATCCTGCTAATTTGTACGTGGTAAGATAGACCCACAAATAGCACATATACCGAAAGGAATGAATTGCAGGAAAAGTATATTAAAAACCAAGCCCATAATGACTTTTACTGCATCTGAGCCAGACGACAACAACGAAAGTCCATACTTAGCGAAGTGTACACACGAACCACGAACCACGTAATAAACTTGTCAAAAGACGCAGCTCCCACTGCGGTTGGGCCTATAATGCTTTGCAGCCATGGCGACGTTTTGGCACTGCCAGCGAAGTGCTCGCTAACAAGGGCTCTGTAGTGTGATAAGCCAAGCTTTGCTCCCACGCGTCCCTCCTGTTTTGACTGGCTATCAAACATTACTGAAGAAACTATTTAAATGTTAGAAGGATCACAACATCATCGTTCTAGCTCCATTCGCCAAAGCGATACAACTGTCTCTCCCCCAATCCTTTTTCCTCCCTGCGTGCCCACGCTGCTTACTGCAGCTCCGGTGGTTCTTGTCGGTAACAAAGCCCAGTCTTAACTACAAAGTACCGCTGTGTAGCACCTGCATGTCCCATAGCCGTTCTACAGGACATTTGGGCTTTTGCTTTCTTTTGCTTTTCTTCTAGCATGCTACAGGTAGCTTATTCAAAGGCCATTCGTATCACTTTTCAGCTTGTCAGACTGATAATATCAGGCTGCACCTTGTGTAAACCTGCCGTGTCCTGGCACTAGTTCACAGGAAATACATTAGGTCATCTAGGAAACAATCATGACCAAAGTGCATCTTTAGCCCTGTCACTACGCCCTGACTACCCAGTCAAACGAACGAACACTCCATAAAGACTCGCCTCATTTCAAGGTGCAGCCATAGAGTGCAGCGTTGCAGTGCAGCCCAGAAATTTCCTCCAGATCCCCATAATTAGTGTAGTGCACAGACACTACAATGGGGCTGGTTAGTGCTCTAGAGAGGATAGCTAGCCAGCGACCTACGAGGGGTCGCAAGACTGGAGGGACACA